>NC_092258.1:3927500-4042500 GCF_036320965.1 Panulirus ornatus
AGTTAGTTTCGTGTCAGGACATATTTGTTTAATATTTCAGGCAAGAATTCTACCTATAGAAACTGCTACAGTCGAAGGCAAATGTTCGGCGGGCGACACACACACACACACACACACACACACACACACACACAATACACTCACACACACCGACAGACACTCTGTATGACGACGCGCTCCTTTACTAAAGCAGTTAACGGAGCATAATTTCTTGAGTACGAGCGTCATCTACGGCCGTATGCTGAACTTGTGGCCTTGGTGGTGCACATCTGCTACCATGGGCTGAAGGGCGGTCGGTGGTGAGTCTGTAGGAATACCCCAGTGAAAATACTAGACCTCCAGTATTGGAGTTGGTACGTTGACACCTTCACAAGCATTGCCATGCAGGAATGTCCATTATAGACTTTAGTTGTGTGTGTGTGTATATATATATATATATATATATATATATATATATATATATATATATATATATATACTTGGGTGTTAATGTGCGAGGGTGTTACCAGACGAAGATATTCTAGCTTAGCTGTATCCTTGGGAGTAATGTCTCTTACTCAACAAGAGTCCGCATTTCCCTGCTACTGGAAGCAACGCAGCCTTTCGAAAGAGGTCCTAGATAACATATTTATTTTCTTCCCCGTTTGCTTCCCTTATGGAAAAAAATCTAATTTTGCAATGTCTCGATTTTCACTTCACCGCGGGCTTAACGGATGGTTGGGGCCATTCTTGAAAAAGCAGAGGGTGCTGTACATGTGTGGTTTACCCCGATACATCCATCATGACTTTAAAGACGTTCCACAGTGTACTGGGTCTGAAACACGACGACTGTGAGGAAACCAAAGCCAAATATGTTTTCCGCCAAGTGACACCCATTTCTTTCTGAGCGAATATGATTTCATCGCCTTGCATCACCCATAATTTTACTGCAATAGTTTGTGGCAGAAGTGGAATTGACAGAAACACCTCCTAACTATCCTTGAAAGGAGTTTCCTTCTACTATTTCCTCCAGGGTTAAGCCAATAACCATTCTGTTATTAGAGCTAGAATAACGGAGCAAAATATGACTCCGTTAGCACAATTTCCTTTGAATACGATTATGTACACATATGGCTGTATATATATATATATATATATATATATATATATATATATATATATATATATATATATATATATATATATATTTCTTTATATATATCAACTCGTCTGCCAAACCCTCGTAGCGTGGTATCTCTAGCATCTTAAGGAGGGGATTCATGATAAAGTCTTTCAAAATTACCTAACACACACAACTCAAACTCCCAAAAGGGTTCAAACACCCGATCAAAACAAAGACAAAAAAAAATGAAAACGATTAAAACACATTTCGATCTCCTTTCACGAGACTTGCATCACACAGATCGAATCCCCTGACGATGGATATAAGACAGAACTGTCGAGATGTCTCATGAATTCTTCAGCACATAAACACCTCATCTCTAACCAGACCTTCAACACGCGTAGATCGAAACCCCTAAAGTACTCCTCGGGACTTATTCAGAGCCCACTAAACAGAATCAGAGCCTTAAACACGACGCTCAAACTCACCGTTGCGACGAGACTCCTCACGGCGCTCTTTTTAACGCCCTCCCTTAATATTCCGATAGAAAGCCCGATAACCGATACTTTATTCCAACTCCGAATGACACGTCGATGATTGATGTCCGCGACAGCCTCTTGTTCCCTCCCGCTACTACTACTGGTGCTGCCTCCCTCCCTCCCTCACTCCCTCCTTCTGCCCTACCTACCTACCTACCGACCGACCGACCCTTTCCTTCGGGAGGCAAAATATCAAATTTGACGCAAGACTTCAAACTCTCAGGGAGATGACGTCTCCGAATCTGTGGAACGAACATTACTCGTTCAATTGACGTTTACAGCCCCTCCCCCCCCTTTTTTTTTTCCTTTCCTTTTTCCAAAAGCTGTTACTTACAGGAGCACGTCAGCCCTCGTCAACACCAAACATCAATTTCAAGGAACCTTCAAAAAAATTTACACCGAATGTGTTATTTGATATACGAGTCGCGGTACTCTCTCTCTCTCTCTCTCTCTCTCTCTCTCTCTCTCTCTCTCTCTCTCTCTCTCTCTCTCTCTGCGTATGAACAAACATACGCACGCTTCGCTTTGACGCATACAGCTATATTCCTTAGCGAGAAAATATTACCAACAGTTCAGTGATAATAGTTTAAGTAATGTTTACAAGCATCATTCTCATATTCAGCGCTTTTATTAAAGGGTCTCACACATTATTTGCCCAAAATATCTACCACCCACATAAAGTAGAAACTCTCTGTTATGCGATAGCCTGGATAGCCTCAATGTGCAGGTAACTGACATCCTCAGGGTAAAGGAAAAATAAGAGTTAGTCTATATGACAAACTATATCAAAATGGTCACACAGAGAGGGAGGACTGTGTTGGCGGAAACGTGTTGGAAGCTGTACAAGGAAACACACAGACAAACGTTCTTCTCTCCCTCTTCTTCTCCCTGTCATCTTATTCTCCCTCGTCCTTAAGGGCACATCGCTGCTATTTTTCGTATCAAAAACAAAGCGGGTTTAGGAAAGGGAAAGGAGAGAAGCAATGCGATAGAAAAGAAAAAGAAAGAGCATTGAAACAAGCAGTAGAGAAAACTCACCTGGAAAATACAAAGGTGTAGTCAACATTAATGAAACTTGAAGTGCAGTAGTGCATTGATAGTATAGATAGCGTAGATAGGAATGATAGTGCACAGGAAAGCACTCTGAGAAACTCCAGCTATTTCGAGTGTACTTCTGAATGCTTTTGAGTCCCTGTATAATGAAAGCAGCGCTTGCGTGAGAGCAAGTGGTGGGATGAGTAAGTGGTCTGAAATAAATGTGGGAGTGCGTCAAGGATGTGTGCTGTTCCCGCCGTTATTTCGAAATTTTTCATCTCTATTTTCTTTTTTGATGGAGCACAGCGTGAGATGAGAGGGAGGCAGAGAGGTGACTGTGGTGTGATGGTTATGGGGGAAAGACTATGGAAGTCGCCACAGCTGCTCTATGCAGGTAGTGCTGTGTAGTTACGCAAAATCAAGTATGGAAGAAGAGAATGATGTATGTAGTTTTGAATAAAAGTATAATGGTAGTTTTTCCAAAGGACTGGAATATCACACGGGGTATACGTCAGTCTGCATGGTGAAGAGCTAGAGGTCGTAGTTGAGTTCAGATATATGGAAGTGATAAAGTATTGTAAGGTTTGGCGAGGGAGACCTGAAGGTGAAAACAGTCATGAGAGGGAGACAGACTGTAGGCTGTGGTAAATAATAACAATAATGATAATAATAACAATGATAATAATAATAATAGTAATGATAATAATAATAATAAGCTAAGAGTGTGCTGAAAGCTAGCATGAAGAATTAATTGTTCCAAAGCTCATGCCTGGCTCGATAGGTCAAAAATTAGAGCAGCAGAAATTACTCGCGTGTGTGGTACATCTGGAATCAACAGAACTGACAGAATAAAGAATGAAGATGTAAGAAGGATATGAGATGTTAAAGAAATTATTGGTAAGGCAGATGGAAGAATATAGTTCTATAAGGTCATATAGAACGGACGGTACATGAAAGGTTGGAGAAGAGGATACATAACGTACAACAGTGGACAAAGATGTCGGAGGGCTGACTGGGGATCACTTAAACTGGGAGTATTTTGTATATGGCGGTAGCGTGCACGGAGACGCTGATCTTACTCGAGCGAATCAAAAAAAAAAAAAAAAGTAAGACGCACGTCTGTAAGTGTGGAAGTTTACGATTCACTCGAACACTGATTCAGTGCTGTTGAACACTGCTGGCACGGCAATAGCCTCCTGATAACTCGTACCATAACAGCTACTGTCATTACTGTAGCTTCTGTATGAACATGTGTCTCAAGAACACCTTCCTAAGGTAGGCGTAGTGATCATCAACCCCTTCGTTCCTCCTTTACCATTTTTTGCTCAAGGGCAACGACACATCGACGGATTGTAGGGTGAGGGAAAGAGGCACGAAGAAGAAGTGAGAGAGGCTCCCGGCTCACAGGTAATACATGAGAGAAGGGACCAATCGGTCGGTCGTACTCATCAATTGTGATCCGTAATACCTACCTACACCTTCATCTTCCGCAGGACAACAGTGGGGAAGTAACAAGTGTAGCTGTAGCTAAGACTTGCCGGTACAGCCGCCTCTCTTGACTTCCCGAAGAGACGAATACTTTCATTTTTCTCTCATACAGTAATAGTTCACTAACCTGTACTTTCCCTCCTAACGATTAAATCTACCACTAGCCACTACTATGTACTGTCATCAAATACTACGGCTACAGTAAAAAAAACTTCCGCAGTCAATGGTACAAATACAACGGACAGTTCTTTTTACTACTCTCGACACTTCCACTATTATCATCACTATTATATCAACTAGGATAAAAACGGTTATTACCAGAGACTCAAACATTGTTTATAAATTATTCTCTAGATTGTTAGAGCGGTAGTGACCATTTTACACACTGCTACAGTCAATGACTTTGTTACAAAAGTAGTTGGCACTCCGGCCACAGAGAAGAGCTCTACCCCATCTTTACTTATCATCATAAGAGTTCTAAACCATCGTATACCATCTGCCCCACGATTCACCAGTCCCCTTTTTTTTTCCCAAACAGAAAACCAGGTAAAAGAGGAGATAGAAAGTGTAAGATTCTTCAACGTCCAAAACCCTTGTGGCCCATCAAAGTTCTAACAAGAATACCAACATCAATAAAGAATCTCCAGCATGAATAAAAGAGTCCTGATTCTCCCTCGTAGTCAATCCTTGTATCAAATATTCTCGGTCACTGTACAAATGTCATCACCTGCTTTATGATACAAGAGGCAAGAGACCCATTAATATTTTTACCCGCGGTCGAAGGCGTCTAAAAGGACGCATTTGCGCTCAAGGCTAACAACTAAAGGCATTTATTTTCACCCTCGCAGGTCAGGTTTCGTACTCATCCTAGATCCGAGTTGACTAACATTCTGAATCTTATTTCCAACGGCCATGAAAGAATCAAGAGCTTCAATTAACGTTAATGGATGATAAATTAGCGAGCTGTCATGAACGCCTCTCCACACATTATCCCTTTTCCTTCGAATCACTCATGCTCTCCCTTGTGGTATATCTTCCCTAAATGGTAGACTAATTAGATACATCTCTCCATGTGATATGACCCGTCATACCCGCACCTCCACCTCCTCCTCCTCTTCCTCCTGCTGGAGCAGAGAGCCCGCATCTAGTTACTCAGACCCTCGCCACACATAAGTATCCGCCTGATTAAACTCACTCACTCACCACACAGTTAAAAATTTGGTCAACAAGGAGCTTATGAATGGTTCAGTGACACCTCAGCTTCCTGGCAATCTGTCGGGTGAGGGAAGTAAGTATATAGTACATATATTATGAATGAATTATATAATGAAATATGTATTTAAATTCGTGTTTTCATTCGCAACTCCGCCCTCGTCCGTAAGTGATAATACGTTATCGTGAGTATGAATACTTAACGAATATCACTCACACACTTCCATATTTATTAACTTAAATCGTCAAGATATTAAATTCAGGAGGAAATCGAGTCTTGCCTCTCACTACCAATGTCCGCCATGCTCGGAAACACTGTACAAAATTCTCGCCTTTGACTTGGTAAAGTGGAGGGAGGTCTCGCTGGCACACGGCGGGGTCTCCGGCCGAGTGATGACCCAGGTGACAAGTGGTCAACGGAAAGTGGCGGCGGCGGGAGCAGAACACGCACTTGAGCTGAGTCCTTTCTTTATTATGGATGTGGCCGAAAAGTTTCCAGAGTGCTTGGCTGGCGGCGAGGAAGGGTCACCGGGACCTGCTGGCTCCTTCAGGATTTAGTTGTAATAAGCACCTTCTCTTGAGGGTTCTTTAAATTTTTTTTTCCCCTCTCTCGTTTTTTCCTTTTGATTGGTGACTGGCTGCCTGCCTGGCTGGCTGGCTGGCTACCTGGCTGGCTACCTAGCTAGGTGGCTGCCTAGCTAGCTGGTGGGGCAGATGGATTCACGAACGTCTGACTCTGAAACGGAGCATGTCATGAGGATATGATGCTTTTGCTTCATGCACGACGCTGATACGTCGCCACATATTTTCTGGTGGCGACAGTGGCTACTTGTCTTTTATGTATTTACTAGTGACGTTGGAGGTCAGTACAGAGGGGACAAGACCACACGAACATCAACGACAGAGGGGTTTACTTTACCTCGCCATGTCGTTCGGCGAACCTGATTCGCTAATTTGTGGTGTTGATGACGATTAGGTCGTTTGATCAATCATACAGATGGTGGTGACTGGTATCTTAGGAGCGTGGGGGCTGAAAGGGCCTTCGTCTCTCAGATGTGCGACACTGAAAATGATTAGCGATCGCTAGAGGTTCGCTTACTGGAGGAGAAGAGAGTCGCCCCAGATGTGAGACGCTGACAACAACAAATCTCAGGTATTCAGCGTTTTCGTTTGGCCTCGTATCTCACAGGTGAAGGGATGAGTCGCGAGGAGATGTGCAGGATACTGCTCTGGAGTACCCTGGATGAGAGAGAGAGAGAGAGAGAGAGAGAGAGAGAGAGAGAGAGAGAGAGAGTACCCACCTACCCACCTACCTATCTACCTACCTTCGACAAGATCTCGCTGAGTGGTAGGGGCGGCGCGTAGCGATCACCGCAAGAAAATTTTTAAGAAGTAAAAAAAAAAAAAAGGAAAACGAGTTAAGAATAAACGAGTCGTGTGAGTACCGCCGTGTCGCCTGTCAGGTGTTGAGACGGTGTTTGTGGACTGAATGTCGGCAGCAAACCCCCCCCCCCCATGTGTGTGTGTGTGTGTGTGTGTGTGGGAGTGAGAGAGAGAGAGAGAGAGAGAGAGAGAGAGAGAGAGAGAGAGAGAGAGAGAGAGAGAGAGAGAGGTGAGAGAGAGTGTGCGTGTGTGTGTGTGTCTCTCTCTCTCTAGGCGTGGCAAATTACCAAAACCACAGATGGTAATTTTGGGGGGAGGGAGGGAGGAGGAGGAGGGGGAGGTGGAGAGTAGTGGTGGACCTTCGGTGGGCGGGTGGCGAGTGGAGCGGTTCCTCCAGCGTTGTGTACTTCCATTACAAGCACTTGTCTCATTCATAAAACTGGCTCCCCCGGCGACGTGGCTCTCACAACACAGGTCCTCCACACACCCACCCCACACACACAACCGAACCCCACACCCACCCATCCCTCACCCCTCACCACCTCCAAGATATCCCAGAACAAACACGTGATTTTGGAAAGAGAGAGAGAGAGAGAGAGAGAGAGAGAGAGAGACCGTACTACGCATCCCGGAACACGCGAACGTGACGCCAGGAGGGCGTAGTAGCAGCCGTAGTATTGGAATATTGTTTATCGTTCCTGCCGTGGCGCGTGGAGATGGGCTTTACAACTCGGGCCACATTCAAAAGTTGTTGTTTTTCTTCTTCCTTGCTGTTGTGGGTTGTATCAGGATGGTTGAGGGGGAGACACACATGGCGGGAGCCCCACGTTACATTTTCTAAAAGATAAAAAGCTTGATAGATTCCCTTATTTTGCTTTACTCATTAAAGAGTGGCGTTTTCTGATCGTTTTGCATTACCTGAGGTAAACAGACACCAGTGTTCAGACTTGGAAGGGATGATTGCAGGAGATTTACTCCATTGCTTTAACTTTTACCTAGCCATCACCATCACCACCAACACCACATACGCGTGACGCGTGCGGGAGAAACAGACAGACTCATCCATAGCGTCAACCATCGACAAAACAAAACAGAAACAAAGACCTCTTTGACACATGACATTTGGGACCCCTTATAATGTGAGAGCTTATGGAAAGAAAGCCATCAGAACAGAAGATTACAAAATGCTGATATCGTATGGATAATTCTGTAACCTCCACCTTGAATTTGTATCATGTATTCACAACTGAATACATTGGTTCGTAGATTATCAGAAATAATTTTCACAGCAAGTGAATGAAAAGTGCTTGTGAAGTGTTTGTGGAGGTTTATAATCACATCAATAAAATCATATATATATTGTTCTTTATGTGCCACCTAGACTTGTCTAGTATCAAAGAACATAGTATGCAGGTTTACATATACATTCAATATCATGCATACGACATACAGTCATACAACTGCGTGTATGTGTGGATTTGTATGCCTTAAAGAAATAGGATGAATATACATTTATACAAATCACTTTTTCAACTACACATACATGGGCATGTGAACAAGAATATATGAGTATACATACAAATATATACAGAAATATGTATTATATACAACAATTAAAAGGGTAGGTATAAGACACATAACTATGTATGGATGTAAATAAGAATACATATTTCGTGACAGGCAAGTTACGCGGTGAGTGAGAGCTAACTCGACTGTTCTTGGTCCGGCAAGCTGCTGTGGGGTAGAGAGAGAGAGAGAGAGAGAGAGAGAGAGAGAGAGAGAGAGAGAGAGAGAGAGAGAGAGAGAGAGAGAGAGAGAATCCAATATGGCCGCCACAAACCATAACAAACCCTGGGTACCACCCCACCACACCGAGGAGCGATCGGCCGAGGGTTGACGACGCCTCGTCTTCGTATAATGTTCTGTTTCCTGAACCAGTTCACGTGAAAGAAGGAATACATATATTTTCAAAAGACCTTGGGAAACACTGAGCGATCTAAAAAGGATTATGGGATATCTAAAATTCTGGTTTCTTTCAGTATATCTTTTTTTTCTTTGTCTATGCCTTTAAGTCGAAGCAACTTAGACGAAATCATTACTGTTCTATTTGTTCATTCTTTTCCTCACCACAACCGCACTCAAAAATGGTCACCCCTTCCTTTCTTTTATGTCTTACCTACAAAACATTATATATATATATATATATATATATATATATATATATATATATATATATATATATATATATAAGGCATCCTTCATACACCGCTATTTCAATGCAGTGATTTTAAAACAATACCTCGATTCCACGCGTCACTGCATTGAACCCGAGAAGGTCAAGCGTTTCGTAAATCACCTCCATGAAGGTCTCAGTCAGTTCCAGCTATGTTGGAAATCCCCTTCGACCAAACTCTCTCAGTCAGAAGACTCGTCCATGGTAATGGGTAATACCTTACGGGGGAAACGAATAGCCACATGATGGTAACGTTTTCTTTCCTTTTCTCGTTGTTGAAGTCGTTAATCACATTTCCTTTTTTCCCTCCTCCTCTCCAAGTTATTCTTGACAACGGTGCGCGCATCACAGCTACAGGCGCTGCGGATCAATTAGTAACTGGTAGTTATGTACTTATGTATGTCGCCACATCCCCAACCGGCTGGATGGATTAGACGTGCAAGAATAATGTGGAACTATGAAATTTGCACGTGCTTGAAAACAGGCAGAGGAATCCTCATGTGACGGTTCTCCCGCTGCGCTACACAAGCAGTCAGGACCCCCCCTTGCTCTGCCTCCGTTGTAACAACCACTTCCTGGACTACAACAGCCTCTCTCTATTGCCCTACCCTACAATACCAGTCCGTTATACCAGCCTCTCTCTACTGCCCCTACCCTACAATACCAGTCAGTTATACCAGCCTCTCTCTACTGCCGCTACCCTACAATACCAGTCCGTTATACCAGCCTCTCCACTATACCACCATCACTTATCGCCCTCCACTCATACCATCCTCACTTGTGGCACCATCGTCATACCATCCTCACTTGCGGCACTATCGTCATACCACCCACACCTACAGGCCATCCAGTTCTCCTGAGTGAAAGGATTCATCTACGTTACTGTACCTGAGCTACAGCCCACGTACCACATGAATATCACTGTGACACTGATGCTAAGCTCCCGCCACTGTATCAAAACCTAAACCCCACTTTGGAAGCATAAAAAAGCCAGATATCCAGTACTATACACAAGCTAGGGATCCAACTGCGACACACTGAGTAACCTCCACCACTGTGCAAAAGCCAGACACCCGCTACTACTACAGCTACAACTACTCCTCTCCCACGCAAGCCAGCAGGCCCCTCTGGTATCAGACATACCGGGGCGGTCAACCTGCCAGGTCTCCCCACAGCTTGAGCTGAGGGCCGGCACTGGTGAGAGCGGTGGAGGAACGGGGGCAGGAGGACCAACACGTAGCCACATTTTACACCCAGGTCCTCTCCATGCTTCGGCCCAGCCAGGCACGGCACGAGCACTCGACCCCTTCCACACACACATACACACCCCGACTTGCTCCTGTCCTTCCACTAGTATCACTATCATCCCCGACACCTCGCTCTACACTCACCTGCAAGGAACTCGAACGGTTTTACTGCCACTAAAAATAGCTAACCACTTAAAAGTGAATTTTGTCGTCCCACTGGTGATTGCACGAGTGCATGGATGGCCGGAGTTTTATGGGCGGCGGAGAGGGGAGAGTATGGGATACAAAGCTGCCATGTCAGTTTCCACAATCACTTTACGAGGCGATAAATGTTCGTAGTCGCCTCTGTGTGCTTTGGACGTGTGATACTTCCCGTGGGGGGGGAAACAACCTGACCATAGATTTTCCCTCTCTATACCTACTGTACTTTTTCTATATGTACTTTTCAGTGGCTCTATATTTTTCCCTGAATGGCGCTCACTGGACACGGGGAGCAAAGAGCATCATGACTTTACGAAAAATCACTTGTTTGAGTGACGACTCTGTGTGTGTGTGTGTGTGTGTGTGTGTGTGTGTGTGTGGTGCTTCCTTGTGCAAATTCAGGGCATCAACAGGCAAGACACTGAGGGCAATGAGTCAGTAAAGGGTGGTCTTGTGTACAGACGGGGAGAGAGAAGTTGGGTTTAAAACCAGAGGGTCGTTTGGTGCAGATCACTCTGTTAGAACAGTTGTTGAGCATGTAGTGGACTACTACCCCTCACGCGCCTGGCCACCGAACTTTTGTTTTCCCGCCCCAACAGCTGGGCTGACTAAGGGGAGGGAGGGAAGGCAGAAGTGTCTTTACACTGCTGACTTATGTTATTGTTCGCTCATGATGAACATCGTCCACCAGACCAGCAACGTTCTCCTGTGTGTCTTCTTCTTCCTTGCTTATTTTTTTATATGTTCAATGAACATTTAATGAACAGCCTACCTTGTGCTTAAACAACACGCTGACTATATTAGGGAATTCTTTCTTTTATAACGAAAAGAAAACGATTGACAGCATTCTTTTTGTTTCCAGTCTGTATTGTTTTACATATTGTCTCTTGCCTTTGTACCTGGCAACCTTCCTCACCTTAACGAGGTAGTAAACTGGTCAGGAACAGACGACTGGGCCTTCAGGGGGAAAAATCCTCGCTTGGCTCCTTCTTCTGTTCCTTTTTTTTTAAAGAGTGATGATACAGGAGGAGAAGATTCCCACTCTTCCTCCTCCTCCTCCCACTCTTGTTTTACTTTATCGCCTTCAACGCGAGACATGGGGTGGGTTCTTTCCTTGATCCCCTGTCACCAGTGATGACTGATAAACATAGCAAGGACATAGAAAAAATATATTGAATACATAGACGACTTCAGGAAATTTTCTGCCAACAAAACCGAACACACTGATGCATTTGGACTCGGAGAAAAAACAGGACCCCATCTTGATGGTCAGAGCATCAACAAAACCCCCATAACAATATTAACAACAGCCACGCCGACAGTGTCTACAACAACCACACATACAACCGTCACCATCATCATCACCTTCGTTGTGGAGGCTATACGAACACGCCCCTGGCTGTGTGTGTGTGTGTGTGTGTGTGTGTGTGTGTGTGTGTGTGTGTGTGTGTGTGTGAAAGAGAGAGAGAGAGAGAGAGAGAGAGAGAGA
Organism: Panulirus ornatus; assembly: GCF_036320965.1. Taxonomy (NCBI): domain Eukaryota; kingdom Metazoa; phylum Arthropoda; class Malacostraca; order Decapoda; family Palinuridae; genus Panulirus; species Panulirus ornatus. The sequence goes on from NC_092258.1 coordinate 3,939,430, forward strand.
GAGAGAGAGAGAGAGAGAGAGAGAGAGAGAGAGAGAGAGAGAGAGAGAGAAGAGGAAACCATCCACTACCTACCTACGTATCTAACCCCCTTTACCCCCAACACACACACACACACACACACACACACACACACACACACACACACACACACGCACACACAAGCCTTACGAAGAAATCAACACTTAAATTAGTTATTAGGCTTGGAATAACTTGCAAATACAGGAACTGAGTCAGTCTGCCTCAGAGAGAGAGAGAGAGAGAGAGAGAGAGAGAGAGATGGGGAAGGAAGGGGCACCACAGGAGGTAGATGGTTCTGACACTTGCCTCGCTCAGAAGGAAGAATATATGTTGCTTTTCTAATCTGTAAATCCTTTCTCTTCATTCAGCGCCAAACGTACCACCATAATGGCACACTCCATAACTAGTGGCATATAGTGGAGCATCAGACATCTCATCACTCCTCTTTATGGAGGAAAAAAGAATACCATTACATATTCATGGAATACAAAAACATCTTTAAACACCGTACGAAGCAAAAAAAAAAAAAAAGAAAATATAACCCACTCCTTTTCTCGAGGGAGAGAGAAGCCATTATTCCCTCAATGGAAAATTTCAAAAACACGTGTTTTCTTTAATGGAGCAAAAGAATTATATTTACACTACAATACAGAAGTTAAAGTCGGGTTCTCGGAATGACAAATATCACACACCCATCTTACAATGTTAGAGATGACCACGTAGGCTGAATTGCCTGAAGTAACTTGAGAATCCTCGTATACGCATGAATGTAAGTGTAAGTATACTTATGAGTGTAAGTGCTACTTATGAGTGTAAGTGAGTGCTACTTACTTTTTTTCCACAACATTCACACACTTATCATACTACTTGTAAGCTTTACTAGTGGATCTTCCACACCTGTATTATCACTTTCTAAAAGCGCGAACAAAGGAGGGAGCCAAGAAGGATTTTCTTTTCCTCGATGGTTGAGTTTCTGGCTCTTCCTTGCTGTGGACGAGGCAAGCTGGTATTATACATGTGTGTGTGTGTGTGTATGGCGGGGTGGCGGCAAGAATGGATGAAGGCAGCATGTATGAATATGTGCATGTGTATATATGTATATGTCTTTGTATGTATATGTATGTATACGGTGAACTGCATAGGTATGTATATGTGCGTGCGTTTGCGTTTATGTATATACTTGTTAATGTGGGTAGGTTGGGCCATTCTTTCGTCTGTTTCCTTGCGCTACTTCGCTAGCGCATGAGACAGCGACAAAGTATGATAAATAAATTTATATATATATATATATATATATATATATATATATATATATATATATATATATATATATATAAACACAAAGCGCATACAGGGCTACTCTATGCATGCACAAATCAAACAATGTCTCACGCTTCATAAATCTATTTGTCGATTTTTTCCCTTTATGATATCACAAGCCTCAAACGCTTTCCTCTCTCACAAAACACACACGACTCAATAAATGTCAAATTCTTCTACAGTATTTAGCATTAAACATTATGGCTGTCGGAATTAATATCTTCCAAAGCAGATAATCACTATAGTCCTATATTTTGTGTATGTTATGTTGTTGGGTTGAATGGTTATTAACTGTCGAAGGTCATTAAGCTAGAATTCCTGTCATACGTCAGATATTACACGTACAAAAATACGCTAGTCTAAATTTTCATTCGCCCATAAAGGAGTCAAAACTGAAAACGGGTATTATTGGTGTCATTTGACGAACAACATTTACAGCAGCATTATGAAATATGTGTCAGCAACTGTTTTACAAGCATTTGATTCCCGAGAGATTATTTTCTTTTTCATTCCTGTCACAGGCTGTCCAACTCAGTTTTGCCAACCTCAGAGACCTAATTGTAATTTCGAAAGAGATGAATATCCTCAATTACTACTAGCTACCTCTCCTAAGGGATATATCTGACATTTCAAAAACACTGTAACGCTGTATTTATTATGTATTGTTTACTGCGACGGTACCTTATTGGAATACTCTTTCATACTTGCGATGTATTTCTCTAAATTTCATTGGCCTGCTTAGCAGACCACTACTTCTGGGCATCCGTTCAAAAGATTTGAATTTTAAAAGTGACTGATGACGTATAGAAGTTTCAGTGACATTCAGTTGTCTTTCTTTTGATTACCATAATTATGATCATTATCAAGGATAATCCTATCAAATGATATTACTACTACTACTACTACTTGTAATAACAATGATAATAAAATAATATTAATAATAATAATGATAATAACAATAGTAATAATAATAATAATAATAATGGTAATAATAATAATAACAACGATGATAATAATGACAATGATAATGATAATAATTATAATGATAATTATAATGATAATAATAATAATAATAATAATAATAATAATAATAATAATAATAATAATAATAATAATAACTCCGATGATGGTTTTACAGACACAATGACAAATTACTTAAATACAACTATAAAAACAGTATAAGACCACATCCTCAGATACGATATATATATATATATATATATATATATATATATATATATATATATATATATATATATATATATCCCAAGAACCAAAAATAATATTCATAGGAAGTTTACAAGATTTCTTTCACCCAATTTTCTTCTGATGCCATCATTACACTTCTGTTTCCTCATCCAAGAGCTGCTTCCCCTACACACCAGAGGGTCGGCGGACGGGACGCCCAAGCGCACATCCCTGAACGCGAGTAGGCATCAGACTCACAACCACACACACACACACACACACGTCCACCACAGTCGCTTCCATCATCTCCTCCGGAAAGACGACTCCAGCAGACCCATTTACCCACTCCTGCAGAAGGCCAGGACAACAGGCGGGGGTGACAGGAGCCACACTCATGTGTGATGCGAGTAGCAAGTGCAAATTTTTTCGCCCATCGAGCGATTCCTTAAGGCTGGTCGTGGGTCGGCGAGGGCTTCGCCCGCACGGAGTCGCGTCCAGCCTTATCCGTATTTCGGCCTCTCCGTTTCCCGCCGCTAAACCCCGCGCTATCAAGCTAGTTACAGCTACAGCTATCGTCTATTCCTTACGATACTGCATGGTACTAAAACGCAGACCTTTATGTGTGCAAGATACATATAGAAAACTAACGTCCGATACCCCAGTGATGATATAAAGAATTCAAAGGTGAAAGCAATGGTTTTCTAACGTATATAAACACGGGTATAAGGTACCGCTGTGCCTTCCTTTATGTCTTGCTTCTTATTTTTATGAATATATTGATGTTATACATTTCCTGGATAATGTTTTGTAAAATAACTCAAGCCATTCCACAACACGATCATAAAACGCTTGAAAGGTGAAGGCATATATATATACATATATATATATATATATATATATATATATATATATATATATATATATATATATATATATATATATATATAGCAAATCACATTGTAAGCTATCGCATTTCTACCCTTTCTCCTCCTCGAAAGAAAAAAAACGAAGAAAAATACATATTTCTCGGTCGTCTCACAACCACTACGTTTCCACAAGAGACAAAATTCAACAAGTGTACAGATGCCGGTGTCAGGGAGAACACAGCAACAAACCCAACAGCTCAACACTTGATATTTTGTTGATCCATTTTCTTGCCGCTTTTGAAAACCTTTTTCCACACTCTTCCCACGGCTTGACGCGGTGGCGGGGTGTGTGTGTGAGTGTGAGTGTGTGTATGTGTATGTGTCCGTGTGTGTGTGTGTGTGTGATATTCTGCAGTATCTGGTGGAAGAGAAGATTTATTTACTATGTACAATTTTAGCCTATATATATATATATATATATATATATATATATATATATATATATATATATATATATATATATATATATATATATACTCGGAAGGTTAAAGTAAATGCATAAGGGGAACACAATAACAAAATATGCGTCGAAGTGTAAAAATAAATGAGTTGCAAAAACACTTAAAAATTCAAGAAGCAAGTTTTTCCTCTTCAGTGAGTCCTTCCCCAAGAAAAGATATTGATTCGCCAATTACAAATAAGACAGAGGGAAAAAAAAAGTCCTAAATGTCTCTGATGGTTACATTTGTTACGTAGAATAATTAGAATATAATTAATTTGTTCGCAAGTTTGATTTCTTACACTCCCTCTGGCGACTCATTTACAGAGTGAATTCGCATCTCTGTAAAACTGTGTGTCTGAATGTGTGTAGCGGTGACAAGTACAACAAATGTAAAAACGTCTCACAACACCTGTGTGACAGGTGTTGTGTTAGCCCCAGGGTAGAAGGTCTGATGGCCAGTCCTTCCCCCGTGGTAACTCGACCAGGTCACTCACTTGGGGTATGTTATCTGTTTGGTATGAGCGACATGTGTGTGTGTATATATATATACGTGCGTTACATGAATGACATGTGCATTTCAGTTGCGCTATGGGAGACTATACATAAGAAGAAAGACAAATATGAATGTATACACTGGAAAATTTACATATAGCAATAAGAGCATTATAAAAAATATACTGAATATGTGACGAATTCAGTGACTGTTCTTGATTATATTATATTGTTCCTGATTTTTTTTTCCTTTTAGGCCAGTTAAACGTATGTTCAGTACACTTCTCCAGCTACTTCTGTGTGTCATCCTGGGAATAGATGATAAACAGCTTAAGAGCAAAATGCACCGACAGCGTCCACTAGGAATCAAAAGCTATCTTTTCTTATCTATAATCAGCAGCTATCTATTCTTATCTATAATCAACAGCTATCTATTCTTATCTATAATCAACAGCTATCTAAACTCATCTATAATCAACAGCTATCTATTCTTATCTTAATCAACAGATATTTATTCTTATCTATAATCAATAGATATCTTTTCTCACAGTCGCAGACCTCAACGTTCATTACGAAATTGACTCTGTCACACTTGTTACCATCACAATCTACCTAACCCTGATCTAAGGAGAATCAATCAAAGCCTTAAAGAATATATATATATATATATATATATATATATATATATATATATATCGAAAATCCAAAAAAAACTGCGTTTCAGGAGAAAAATCTACAGAGACGGTACAGGGGAAATTACGTAGTACAGACGAAGAGTACAGTGGCGACATACTATTTTTCCTGGTGTTACAAAGATAGTAATTAATAACTTCATACGTCCAGGACCAGTGACTCACTGTGACCACACTTCACGATTTGAATTTCATAAGCAAATGATTTTGGTCAAGGAAATATCGGTTTTATTGCCTGCGTACATTTCAGTTTAATAAGCCAAATTCGGAACTAACCAACTAAAATTGGCCGGAATCATATACTACAAATTAAGGCAGAAACGACTGACGTTCATATGTGATAACATAAACATGAATAAATGATTAAATAAATAAATAAATACATATATATATATATATATATATATATATATATATATATATATATATATATATATATATATATATATATAGCGAGAAAGCAAAAAAAAAAAATATATATATATATAGATCCCTGGGGATAGGGGATTAAGAGTACTTCCCACGTATTCCCTGCGTGTCGTAGAAGGCGACTAAAAGGGGAGGGAGCGGGGGGCTGGAAATCCTCCCCTCTCGGTTTTTTTTTAATTTTCCAAAAGAAGGAACAGAGAATTGGGCCAGGTGAGGGTATTCCCTCAAAGGCCCAGTCCTCTGTTCTTAACGCTACCTCGCTAATGCGGGAAATGGCGAATAGTTTGAAAGGAAAAAGAATATATATATATATATATATATATATATATATATGTGTGTGTGTGTGTGTGTGTGTGTGTGTATTATCTAATGGCGTGATTCGCAACGATATTAATGGAATATGCTATTCTACTAATACCAGTTTTATGAAAGTACTTTACAAGGATTGACATGTAGACACCAGCATCGTTATAACCATCAAGTACTACAACCCACACAGCTGGTTCACTGATGTCTAAATGACGCCATGTGGGAGGTCATGAATGTGACAAGCAAGTTCGACACAAAATGCAGCAGAAATGTATAAAATGAACTACCTCGCTAGCCACAGGAAATGGTAATTAGAAAGAAAATGTCACGGACATCCCTAAAGGAATGATAACCACAACCTTAAAGAAATCATAACGACAATCCTAAAGGAGTCATAATATAATCCAAAGGGAATCTAAATAATCCAAAAGGAACCACAAAATAATTCAAAAATAATCATAAACACAATCCAAAAGGAATAATAAAGACAACCCTAAAGGAACCGTAAAAAGAAAATTCTAAAAGACTCAAAAACACAATCCTTTCCGCTACAGACTGCAGCCACCACCACCATATCTTGTTGTTGACACCCTCGGGGCTTCTTCTTCCTCCTCCTCGACGTATCATCATTGAAGAAGTCAAAAAGTTACCTCAGTCTTTACTGTTGTCTACACAAACACCGACACATGTTGAATATAAAGTGGTAGGGGAATGCGTGATCACCCTCCCCCAAAAAGAGGAGAAAGAGAGAATCAAAAAAGGCCTTACACTCTCTCTCTCTCTCTCTCTCTCTCTCTCTCTCTCTCTCTCTCTCTCTCTCTCTCTCTCTCTCTCTCTCCCCGGCACAGGGACTGTGAAAATCCCCCCCCCCCCCTCACACTCCCTCAAGAGCTGTGACCGTAAAAGATTGCTTATAAACAAGGAGGGTCAGCCAGCGTTCACCCGCTACATCACATTTTCTTTTACTTTATTCTTCTCTCTCGCGGCTCACTGGTCGCATCTTGCTGTCCTCTTCAGGCTATATATATATATATATATATATATATATATATATATATATATATATATATATATATACTGTCCCTATTTCTATATATTTCTACTCTTGCACTTCACAAATAACTCTATCTTACATAATCCAATTTCACTTTTAAAACAATTCAAACACTCACACACACTAAAGCCTTTCCTTCCCACTAAACCTTACCTTCAACCTTCCCACATACCTCTTCTATATCTTTCTTACCTTAAACTCTCTCATCCTCCCTTAGGGAAGTCCTACCCTACCTTTCCCTCCCTTACCACTTAATTCTAACCTTTCCCTACGACACTCTATGGCATGACTCTTACAACTACCACCTTTACGACATTGGCTCTGCCCTTCTTAACATGACAAGTTCCACACTAACCCCTCCTCATCCTCCTCTCCTCCTTCCTCTCCACATGCCACACCCTCTCTCCCTACATTGGCTCCCTGAGAGTGGACGTGGAAGTCTGTCGTGTGCCCCAAACTCCATGACTAAGGCATTGGGACACACACACACACACACACACACACACACACACACACACACACACACACACAGTCGGCGCAGTAACCTGCTCTCACACTCTCCACCAAACGAGGCAACCGGTACTAAACAGAGTCTTATTCGTCTCCTCCCTCAGAGTCCTGGTCGTCCTCCACCTCCTCCCCCTCTCCCTTCAAGCGACGATAAAGAATTCTGTGCCTTGTCGTCATGTAGAATGGAAGGGAAGCAAGACTCCGCTACCCTCATTTTTCACCATGTCCCATGATCCCTCCCCAATAAATCATTGTGCGTGGCTGTTCGTGATATTCCTTTCGGTAATGCTAATGAAGGAAGGAATCTGATCACCTCCCGAGTGTGAGACACCACAAGTGTATGTAAAAATGATTCTAATTCGTTCGATACATAACAGTGTCAATATATATATATATATGTATATAATTTGTAAACAATTCTCATTCTTGTCCACATAATAAGATTATGATACGCTCGTTGTCTGTCTTGGACAATCACGGTTTTACCAAATGGTGTCCTAGCTACGTCTCTTCGTTGTATATCAGCTGACTTATATTTTTTCTTGTATCTCCCCTGATGATGTGATTATTACACGAAAGTGCACTTGGGAACTTATCGTGTTTCATTTCCTCCGTGGACTCGTAGGAATATATTATTATATATATATATATATATATATATATATATATATATATATATATATATATATATATATATATATATATATATATATGTAATGTCTAGCTAAAGCTGTATTTTAGGCAAGTAAAATATAGAATTGGTAAACCCTGACGTAGATACAGAGACTTGCCTATTTTATTATTACTTCCTCTGGTGATCTGCCAGTCTGGCAGAGTTCGATTATACTAATCAATTAATACAATACAGTTGGATTCCACTCTTCTACTAATGCAGTAGAGTTGGAAGCTATTTATCTACTAATGCAGTAGACTTGGATTCCACTGATCCAGTAATGCAGCAGAGCTGGATTCCTCTGGTGCAGTGCACCGGTGGGGTTGGATTTCACTGACCCACAAGTCTATACAACACAGATACTTCCCACAATTTTCGAGTCCTAACGAAACGATCGTCTGCTTTCGTATCGTTAACTCTTCACAAAAAAAATGTCACGATAAGAGAAAAGAATATCAAAAAAAGTGAAACTAAGTTACGACAGTCCATTTTCACCCTCTCCCTTTTTTTTTTTTTTTTTCGATTCTTGTCTCTTGGTCCATTTTCAACCCATAATTCCTTTTTTTTTTTTTTCCTACGTGTTGGTGAGGGTTTTGTGTGTCCCCCCTCCAGGTAAGCGGCGTCCAAGAATACGTCCAGGGGCGGAGAGTCTTCTCCAAGCACAGCAGATCCAGAGGGCGTCGTGTATAACCTGGTCCACATCATCCTCTAGCCCCATGTCCTCTTGTCTTATTTAGAGCAACAACTCTTTCCTGCGGGTTCCACTTCGGCTTCTTCCTCCAGGCGCATGTCTTGCTCTCTTATTTACAAAAAAGAATCTGTCCATCCTTTACTTTGACGTGATCTTATCGTCATCGGTAAACAGTGCCATTAACTTTTTCTTTTGGCGTTGTGGAGGTTTTTTGGATGACCATTTTCGTGTTTAGTGTTTCGGTGTGTGTGTGTGTGTGTGTATATATATATATATATATATATATATATATATATATATATATATATACATATATATATATATATATATATATATATATATATATATATATATATATATATATATATACATATATATTCTGTCTGAAACACAAGAAGCTTCTTACGTCGTAAAACGAACATTTAGCGAAAGAAAATATGATAAGATTCTTAACTTCAAAGCAAAATCTCAGTTACTGAATAACTGAGCGAATCTCCAACGATGATTCTCACAGGAATCGTGAATATGTTCAACTAGTATCCGTCTCCTGGTATAGAAAAATAATATTATTAATGATACGGTCGGAATAATCAGAATACACATACCCTTTATGGAATTACTGACACGGACGACACTGGTCAGAAAAGGGTATTAATGGCAAAGAATATATATATATATATATATATATATATATATATATATATATATATATATATATATATATATATATATATATATATATACATATATAGTGGATATCCTTATATATATTTCATACTACTGCCTTTTTTTTCTTCGGTAATGATATATGATTATATAACTAGCTGTGATCAGGTGCGGTTCAGAGTCTACACTTCCATATGTTCTGGATGATAATTCCTTCATGATAAACCTATACTAAGGGCAGGTAAGCGGCCACAATTTTCTAACGCCGGGCCTAAAACAAGCGCGCGTCAGTAATGATCAAAAGAGGCTCTAGCCTCGTCGTGGTCCTTTGACACACGCTTCCTAGTTATTTGTGCAGCCTCTACCACCACCCACCTACCCCTCCTCTCTTTCTCCGTCTCTCTCTCTCTCTCTCTCTCTCTCTCTCTCTCTCTCTCTCTCTCTCTCTCTCTCTCTCTCTCTCTTCCAAACTCCTCGAGAATCCCATCATTTTAAAACCGGGCGAAACACCAGGTGTAGAACCACCTCAGAGAAGAGGAGGGTGAAGACCATGGACAAGGGGGGGGGAAGAGGGGCTATGATTTATTCAAGAATTTAATGCATTACTCGGGAATGTAATATCTCAAAACATGCCACTCCGTGGAGATGGTGGTGCAGGTTGAAAGCAGTCCACAAGAAGTTTGGATGATTTTCTCAGATGGCGCTGGCTCAAAGGACGAGCCCTGATTGGTCGTTAGGATTCTCTCGCCGGACTCCCATTGGCTGAGCGAAAATCTGTAATAAATACGAAGAACGTTATTGGAAGGCCGTTGAAATGGATAATGTTTTTCACTCAACATCGTCCATCTAATTCCAACTCTTGATATAAGTTCTGCAATCTACATACGAAGTTAGAGTAATATGGACTAGAATTGCCTTTGGCTGGCATCAATATACTTAGTGTTTGTTCGTCCAGTGGCTGTTGATGGAGCTTCCTTCCAGAATCTGATCTTTGGTCGCTCACGGGGAATTTTCCCCCCTCCCTCCTCCACCCACCACCTCCCAAGCGGCCCCCAATAATGCCAACTGTGCCTCTGTTATTGTCATAGAACTCATTAGTCAGTCTTAGGGGAACAAGATGGACGGGAGGAGTCGCCCAAATTTTGCTGAAATGCTGTGGACTTCGCACGCGGGGTGTCAATAACCTGCTTTCCGTCTAAGAAAGGAGTAGTGTGTGTGTGTGTGTGTGTGTGTGTGTGTGTGTGTGTTGTGTTGCGTGCATGTGGAACATAAAGACAGATGGGGATATAAGGGATACATATATTTATGCATATATATATATATATATATATATATATATATATATATATATATATATATATATATATATATATATATATATAAAGTATTAGGAGTAAAGTGAACTTAGCTGTAGTTTAGTATACAGGGCAAGGGTTTGACGTCCTCGCTGATTGTTATAACTCTGGTGGGTTCGATTTATCGCCCCAAGGTAGTTACAGATGTCTGATATTCTCCTTGATTGTTGTTATGTATTGTTAATGGTTTCAGGGATTGTTGCTGGTAAAGTGCAGTGGCTTCTGCTGCTGCTGCTGCCCATGACTGCTGGTAGCGTTGTTGTTGCCAATGACTGCTACTATTTCCGAGCACATGAGGAGGAGAACTCCAGAGTGTCATGTGTACTAAACCTCCTCTCCAGTAATGACGATTAACTGGCCAGTCCTATCATGACTTTAAAGCCATTCACTACAGTCACACGTCATGACCAGTTACTTTTGTTGCGTTTACGTGTGACAAAGATGTCACCAACGTGGTCTGTGACGCACGTCACGTAACAGTTTCTCAACCAATGTGATGGCATGGTAACAGGACTTGTTATTCGATCGCCGTTTTACCCTCGTAATAACATTAACAGTTATTTCATCACTATGTGTGACTGTCGTCATACGTACAGGTAACGCGTTACGACTGTAACATGGACAATGTTTATTCAGTCACGTAACGTACAAAGATCTGAATTTCACCAGCGTCTCAAAAAGTCCTGCCCTATTGCAAAGTCCGTCAAATGCCACGACACTGTAGGGCACACACCATGAGAATCTTGCAAGAGTGTAAGTATATGACAATGCCTGTTGTCATATGGTCGGGACAGTCAGATGCCATGACCTTAAATGACAGCTTGTGGAGATGCCTGCTCGGTGTGGTGCATCATTCACACATACACTCGTTATTCTCATGGATTTCCAAACCACAGGGAAAGGACGAGGTAGGGGAGAGGGGTGTGTCCCAACACTACTGGCATGACGGCGAAGGTTGTGAACCCCGTCCCCCCCACCTCAGTGCATGCCAGAGGAGGATGGCGAAAGTCTCTCTCTCTCTCTCTCTCTCTCTCTCTCTCTCTCTCTCTCTCTCTCTCTCTCTCTCTCTCTCCCAATTCATCTACATACGTACGTCACTATAGCTATAGTCATCTAACTATCTAACTATATAAATCTGGGGATAGGGAGAGGAAGGGAGAAGAAATTACTACCCACGAATCTCTGGCGTCTTGCAGAGGGCGACTCACCGTGAGCGTGAGCGTGAGGTTGGAGATCCTCCCCTCCTGTACTACTACTTCATAAAACGAACAGAGGAAGGAGCCAACCTAAAGTCTTACCAATTCAAAAACACTAGAGTTTTTGAAATGAGCAAGAAGAGAGAGCAGCAAGACTGAAGTGAATGATTGCAGACACACTAACCCCCAGTCCCTCCTTGTAACAGTTGTCATAGAGAGTAACAGGAAGGCAAAGAGTTCTACATAGAGAAGATAACCTCAACAGAAACGCCCTTGAGAGAGATAACATATCATCGGGGATCTGGTCCATGATAATGATTAGAGGGTATGAGGAAACTGCACCGCAACGTTTGCACGGATAACGTTTGTGAAGCTAACGTTGTATGGCAAACGTTTCTACCGCCCACGTTTCTAAGGCTAAAGTTTGTCGAGCCAACGTTTGTAAAACCATCGTTTGCAAGGCGAACGTTCGTAAGGCCATCGTTTGTAAGGCCAACATTTGTAAGGCCAACGTTTGTAAGGCCAACGTTTGTAAGGCCAACGTTTGTAAGGCCAACGTTTGATGAGGCACGAGGCAACTGATGCCTTTGGAAAACTACTTACCATATACTTGTTTGATGCTGATATGAAAAAAAAAAATATTAGACTACATTCCTATTGAAGGCCAGAATTTTATGCATAAATATCTATCAGATATATATATAACATTTGAATTATTTCCATTTTATAATAAACAGTAATTCGATGTGCTGCAAAATCACTTTACATGTTATGATAATGTTTGGGCTAATCATAACTACGTAATGATGTATGCAAAATGAAACAGATAATTTGTAATGATATACTGTCCGACTGTCGAACATTTTTCGCAAAATTACATTCTTTTAGGAAAAAAAGACTAAAAGAATATTAAGGGCAATACACACTACATAATGGAGTACATTTAAATCGATGACACTTGTAAATGAAATGACCTACAGGGCATTATGGGGTCTCTCTCTCTCTCTCTCTCTCTCTCTCTCTCTCTCTCTCTCTCTCTCTCTCTCTCTCTCTCTCTCTCTCTGACACACACACACACGCTCCATCGAACCAACTAAGTTTAAGCCTTCGGCCTGAGAGTATTACCCCTCACGGTGAGCAACAGTTGCACGCACGTGTTCAGTAAACAGAGCAAAAGGGAAAAAAAAATATAAGTACAGCAAGTTCCTAAACATGGAAATATAGTTTACGTAATTTCCATCACCTAGAGAAGACATGAATGATCTAGTTCATAAACGAATACGTGCCTCACACACACACACACACACACACACACACACACACACACACACACAACACACACACACACACACACACACACACACACACACACACGACAGTGGATATCATAAGCTGTTTCTTACAGTTCCTAAATGTGACACTAACGCGATTTCGCCTTAAATGAATGATACACAAAAAACTAATCATACCCGTTAATCAAAATCGACTTAGTAATTACGAATCGTAATCAAGTTTCAGTTGAGCAGTATATCCACAAGCGCGCATCCTGTATTTTCGATGTACCAAAAAAATGTAACATTATCATCATTTTTGAGACTATGAAGCAAACACGCCCATTACGCTATCTTTATCACATTATACCCAAATTTCATTACAGTACACGCAAGGTCTTACAAACCAAGTCACTCTTTCTTTTTTTTTTGGTCAACGGAGTTAGAATCAAAATTGTATATCTCCACTCAGAGCGTGTGTGTGTGTGTGTGTGTGTGTGTGTGTGTGTGTGTGTCTACAACAGGGTCAGTAGATTGAAATTCTACGCGGCGAGGGGATTTTTTGTTCCAGCACAACACAGACTGGCCTGTGACCTGAATTTGAACGACATTCCTCCAACCCTTACATTCATTGTTTCTTGTTTATCATTTTTCATTCATTATCCTCCCGTGTGATGACTGCGCTTGCGTATCATAACTGGCTGTCATGTTAAGTTTGATCATTTGTATGATTTGGGTTCTCCAGTCGTTTCTTGGGATACTCCATGAAAGAGAGAGAGAGAGAGAGAGAGAGAGAGAGAGAGAGAGAGAGAGAGAGAGAGAGAGAGAGAGAGAGAGAGAGAGAGAGAGAGAGAGAGAGAGATGGGTTTCTCTAAACTCCCGTTTTCCACAGCAACCAGCCAGCCAGCCACACACGCACGCACCACCACCCTCCTGCATGTGGCTGGTAGTAACATTATCAGTATTGTGATCAGAAATTAGTCCACCACAGTAAGGCCACATACACACCAATTACCGGACTTGATGAGGAGAATACCAATAAGGTATTTAAACCCTTCCACCCTCCGAAAACACACACACACACACACACACGAACTCCCTTAACAAAAAAAATTTTCCCTAAAGTTCTGATTTGATTATGATTTTATAATCTTTCTGATGCGCTCCAGCCTAACCTGGCCTCTTGCCTCTCTTTAGACCGGATTAAACAAAGTGGAAGACATCGGCAGAAGGGGGAAGAGTGAAGGGGAAAGGGGTATGATAGTGAGTGAGGGGGGTAGGGGGAGGTGGTATAGTTGGAAGGGGGGATGGGGGTAGTAGTAGTAGTAGTAGTAGTAGTAGTAGATGTTGGGGGGGAGGGAGGTTGATGGTCGGTCTTATGAATATTAATTAGACAGGCAACAAATATTCATTGGATGCGAATGCTTCAGTGAATATTATTGGGGCGCGACTCGTCTCCATCGCTCTTTGAAGACCCTGTTTGGTATGTGGTAATAACATGAGAGCATTGTGAGAATTGTGAGCCGCTGATGACAAGGTGAGGTGCTGGGTATTTTCTTGACACGTTGGGGGAAAGCGGGAGGTGGGACATTGTCCCCGTATTGGTCGTCTGTCTGCTGTTCCTGCTTCTACTCTTCCTGCTCCTCCTATTTAACCTGCTGGCGATAATGACTTGGTAATGAGATACTTTTGTTCTCAATTGATGCCCTGTTCTAAATTGTGCCTTCCCCGTTTGACCATTTTCCATGGCAATGTATTCTTCTTCTTCTTCTTCTTCTTCTTCTTCTTCTTCTTCTTCTTCTTCTTCTTCTTCTACCTCTTCTTCTTCTTCTTCTTCTTCTTCTTCTTCTTCTTCTACTTTTTCTTCTTCTTCTTCTATTTCTTCTTCTTCCTCTCCTTCTTCTTCTTCTTCTTAAGTCATTTTATACATCAGATTACACAGGGATCCTCCAACTCGGCCCTCACAGAATTCACCTCAACGAGGCGCAGCAGTTGGGACAATCGCGTCACACTGTCATTCCATAACAACAAAACGGCGTCAGATATCAGAATTTGCTCCCCTCCCCCCTACCTCCCCCCCCCTCCACCCCTCCCCACAAACTTTAGAAAAAAAATGGTGCGAGGTATCCAAATAAACTTACGAGAGCTATTTAATCTGACGAACTGCGATTCATCTCTCTGCTTGTTGTCCGACATATTGGTTCATATTCTTGTGACTGTGTGTGTGTGTATATATATATATATATATATATATATATATATATGAAAGAGAGAGAATGTCACAGACCCATCGCACCGACTGACCCATACATACATACATACTCCAGTGTACATGTTGAAGTATCCAACACAGTGAGCCGAGGGATCAGTTCTAATACTGGAATTCCTCTTTCAGTCTCCGCACTACAGACCACGGGAAAAATTGTACGGCTTACGGTGTAAAGCACAGAGCCTCTTACCACCCTTTTACCGTTTCCAGTTACTGTATATTTGTGTGTGTGTGTGTGTGTGTGTGTGTGTGTGTGTGTGTGTGTGTGTGTGTGTAGATGGAGAAGCGTCATCAGTACAGTGTTAAGTTCCCCATCAATTTTACCTTTTTCTACAGTCAACCACAGACTCCCAGCACAGCTCACACTACCGTACTCCCCTGCTTTCAATTAACAACTCGAGTTCTCGCATCACAGTTCCATCATCAACTCAGCCGCACCAAAAGACCTCAATAACAAGGACTTTTTCCTTATCTTTTTTATTTTATCCGGACGTCTCGAACAGCGAAGACTAATTTATATAATCCTTCTTCTATCTTCAACCCTTCCATGGGGCACCGTGGGGTTATTTCTGAGAAGTTCGGTGAAGACGATATTGTTCGCTGCTCAGAGAAAGACTGTGTATGCAAGCTCACATCTGGGGAATACGACGCAGGACTGTTCAATATATTTCGTGAGACTCTGTTCATTTTTTGATATTCTTTGTGGACGTACTTTAAATAGAGGATAAGATACGCAATGCCTTTCGAAAAGCAAATACTTCCCATCTAAACGCTGGCACAAATTATGTGTCTTAAGGTGGTACTATTTCCTAAAGGCAAGAAACACGAATGAGTCAAGACGAAGCAAAAGTCTGAGCAGGTAGGAAGCGGAGGCCCGGCTGGGTCATTAACACAGGAAGGAGTGTAGGCTGATGAACACGGCAGAAATGATCATAAGCGATCCATAACAGATCACGGCCGTGGGCTGATGAACACGGCAGAAATGATCATAAGCGACCCATAACAGATCACGGCCGTGGGCCACTAGGCCTATGGTTATTTGCTGAGCTGATCATCCGGGGTTTAGACCTATTAGAATGCTCAGGTTAGTAAGGTCATCAACATCAAGTCAAAGCAACCCATCGAAAAATCTTGAACACCTTCAAACATTCACGATTTTCTTGGGCATTACTTTCGATACATGAATGACGCTTAGCGCTCTGGACAGTACATATCATACATCATATCAACTAATGAGTTTCGAGGATTGATAAATCATAATTTGATGAATATCAAAAATCACTTGTAAAAGAATTCCTCGTCATTCAACGAAAGCTCACAGAATCATCTAAACTGAAAGGCAGGCGTAAGACCTACAGAATCTTGCGCCAGTAGTTACACCGTCTCAGATCTTAAACGCGAAGAAATGAAGATGATAGGATTTGTGAGAGCCTAAACTTCGTCTTCCACAGGATAGTAAGATTCTATCGAAGCTGTGAAGAAGGGAAGAGCTTTTGTTCGACAGGAACCATGGCCGTGAGGCTGGCCTGTACAGGATAGAAAAAAAAAAACCTGTCTTGTTATGTGGACACTTGATGTCCAGTTAGCAATCCTGAAACGCAATGAGACAGACAGATAAACGCACACACACACACACACACACACACACACACACACACACACACACACGGGAACACACTCACAAACAAACCCACCAAACATTACGCTCTCGTATCCCTCGCATTCTAAAACCAGGATGCAAATGATATTTGAACTAGCCTTTCTCGCCGCAGTATAAACCCCCAAACCTGCCCCATTTTTCACGGAAAAGTTAGCGTCCAGTTCCTGACTCTAAGATTTAATTACTGCGACGAGTTTTAGCCTGATCGGGAACACAACAGTGTTCTCCAGAGGGTAGAAGAAGAAAAAAAAAAAGCATTTGAGGAGACAAACCAGTTCAAACTGTGTCACAACCCGACCCAGCGCAGGAGGGAGGGAATAAGAATCCCCGGTAATAGCAGGATCTGTAACACTGAGGCCAGTCTAAGCACAGCAGGCAAAGGTGTGACGCGTAACAGTGTGTTATATACCAGGTTCCCTGGACTTTTACGAGCTCCCCAAAAGTTAAGTAGACATTTCTGCCACTTTGTGTCGTGTGTGGAGGTGTGATAATGTGCCATCCACCGTTACGCCGGTTACTGGTGGACCTATAACTAACAGAAATAACTGAGTATTGTGCTTTACATTCACGGGAACATTTTACCTTTATCTAGTGTCCTACCATTGTGGTGGGTAAAACATGGTACTTGTGCAGTTTCACAGTCTATGGCGCGTTTAAATAATGGAGCGTATTTTTGTTTCTCTTTCCGCAATGCTTAACGTTGTATTTTTTTTTTACACGCCTTTCTCAGTCTCCGGCGTTTGAAGAGTGTCCTTTTTTTCACGTTTTTCTTTTGGACGGTCTTTAACTGAGGACCTTTTGGCATGCTTGTCTTTTATCAAGGCACGTAAGGAAAATATTTTTGATTTTTGCGCGCGACCATTTGCATAGAATTTTTTTTTTTTTTCTTTTTTCGCGCGTTTCTTTCACAAACGTATTTTAACAAGAAATACAACCTTTTTTGCAACAATATTCAAGTAAGACTTTTCTTTCGGTCTGAAACCTTTTTTTTTTTCCTTTTGATGTATACTATAGAAATTTGGAATGCCTGTCTCTTTCCCGCTTCTAACAATTTCTAGTTTAATTTTCTCTGTCGACGTTAAATGAACGAGTATGCACACCATGTTCTCTTTACGATATCTGACGAGCAATTCTTTATCTACTTCTTTCCTTTACCTGCTTAACGTAAATATCATTTCGCTTTACGTTGTATTGTTTTCAATGATATTTCTTACCCCTTCATTCCTTCGCTTTTCTCTTTGTTACATGGTGTATGTAACACATAAGTCACTGATATCTTCACTGATATATTCACCATCGTCTACCCACTTGCTGGAAAGATAAAAGGCTATAATAACTATAATCGTTATTGGCTTTGGTTGCTACATGTGTGTGCCTATATCTTCTGTGATAATATCCTTTTTCTCTTTTCTCATCTCCCCAGACATGGCTTGTCGCTAATCTTTATTGGTTTCCGGTTGCTACATGTACGTGTCTATGTCTTCAGTAATGATATCCTTTATCTTATCACCCCAGTAACGGGGTGTCGCAAGGGTTAGGACATTTTCACGTATATATATTCCTCTGGGTAAGAACTTATGCAGGTGCGAACGCTGGAGTTTGGCACTACTGCTGCATCCATTTCATGAAAAAGAAAATGAACTCCTGGAAAAGGAGGTACCCTGTCTTCTACCGTGGTTCCAGTCTTTGCCATATTGTAACGCGTTGCATATCGCTCACGATCTGTATGTAAAGTGAGAATCTTACGAATATAATAAGGAATAAGATGATGTTCCTTGGTCGAAATAAGATGAAGATCGGTGTGTTTTTCTTCGACATTTCTTTTTGTTTAAATTCGTTTATGTTGATACCGAATGACACAGAGGACATAATTTTTTCTGCTTATAA
This sequence comes from Panulirus ornatus, assembly GCF_036320965.1. Taxonomy (NCBI): domain Eukaryota; kingdom Metazoa; phylum Arthropoda; class Malacostraca; order Decapoda; family Palinuridae; genus Panulirus; species Panulirus ornatus. The sequence continues at coordinate 3,958,479 of NC_092258.1, forward strand.
ATATACATGTATGTATATTCTCCCTATGGTCAAGGGAGAAAGAATACTCCCACGTATCTCGCGGCGACTAAGAAGAGGGGGTGAGGAAATGGAAAGTGGTGCTTTAAATCCTTCCCTTCTGTATCATCATCGTTTTTTTAGCAACAGAAGAACGATACTCGTAAGTTTCCACATTCACGAAACAGATACCGTGCTCTTTTTTATATCATATCAATTCTGATGAACCACACAACTTACCCCGGGAATAAAATTAAACAGTGGGTTTTGAGGCCCCCCGGTATTTGTATGGTATGCCATTTGGATCATCCCGGATTTGCATTGTACATATTTCTGTTTGTACAGTGTATGATAACATGATGAGAATTGCCGTATAATACGATTCTCACTGAGTCGCTACTCCTCTACCTAACCCTCTCGTGGGCTCACTCTTCTGGCTCCTGTTGGGGGTGTGGTGGGGGAGGCGTAGGGAGGAGGATGAAGAAGGGAGGAGGAGAAGAAGGAGGTATGAGGTGGGTAAGAGAGAGAGAGAGAGAGAGAGAGAGAGAGAGAGAGAGAGAGAGAGAGAGAGAGAGAGAGAGAGAGAGAGAGAGGGAGGTAGAAACCTGAAATTTTCCTCTGCCTTTCGAAAACAAAGCAACGCCCAACAACAACGACTATTGGCCATCCTCGAAACGGCACATCATAGCGTTTGAGCAGAATAAACCCTCGCGTATTTGGACATGCCTTACGAAAGATTCCCAAACGCAGCATCTGCGGCACTCACATATAAAGTCTATTTACCTTCAACAACAACACAACAACAACAACAACAGGGGCATTATGTTTATTCATACGCATAACCCCAGCTGAAGCGATGCAGCGGCTAGGAGGTTGAGGACGACTCGTCTCCATCGGCCGGCCCCTTCTGGCCGTCGGGGTAAAGCAATATTTACACTGTCTGATGACCAATGGCGAGCTGCAGCAGCACTTCCAGGCAAATTGAAGTTTGCTCTACCCCCTCCTCCCTCGCCGACTGTTCTTGTGGCACATCAGAGGTAAGACGGTCCTCCTCCTCTCTAGTCTCGTTGAGGTCGAGTCTACCTACTCCACAGATGTGGTTTCCGACCTAATGATCGTGGTTCTTGCGTCCCCTTGTTGCGCTCAACCCTTTGGCTGCTGGACGCAGAGTTGGTTGGTTCCTTGAGGCTAATTTGGCCACAAGACTTGGCTTCTGAATGTTATTAAAACAGAAATGGATGCAACGTTCGCTCCTCCTCTCTGCCAAGCCGAGCTGCTGAGAGATGAAATGGTATTCTGAATGGCCGGAGGAGATAGTAAGTCGAGAAGCCTTTGGCATGTACGACGGAAGACTGATTTCCTGTTACTTCTTGCTGTTCCTTCGAGGATAGCGAAGCCTAAAGGGCGTAAATGATGGCGCATTCATGTAAGATGGAGGCCAATGATATCGCGGAGTAAGTGAAATGTCTCCCCCTTCTTACCTAAAGTGTCTACTAATCCTCTGGAAGATATGGTTGATGCGTATCTCCATCATTCCAGACTCGATGATGTTATCCATCTTGCTGTTGCCAGGAGTAACTTATTTTACCCCTTGTCTCTTCGCCCTCTCTCTCTCCACTTACTATTCTAATCTTACGTACATAACTCAAGACCTTCGTCTCCAATATTCGTGTCTTCACTCTTGATGCCACGAACCATCGAGGTGGTATCATTCCACGAACCATCGAAGAGGTGTCATACTGTCAGATGTCTCTGTTGATGTTCTTTACCTGGAAATGTGTGTTGGGTGTTTGAGCCGTCTTCCCCTCCCACCCTCTACACCTGTACTACTTGGAAGATCCTGTCCCAGACAGAAGCCTAGACTCTCCCGCCTGATAAGGCTCTAGACACTCACTCTCTTTGTAAGTGCCTTAGACCTCTCCCTCAGTGTGCTTCTAAATTCTCCTTCTCTATGAGTGCCTCAGACCTCTCTCTCTCTCTCTCTCTCTCTCTCTCTCTCTCTCTCTCTCTCTCTCTCTCTCTCTCTCTCTCTCTCTCTCTCTCCGTCAGTGTTCTGGACCTCTCCCTCTCTGTTAATGTTCTTTGATCCTCTGCCCTCTGTGTCCAGTTCCTTGTCAAGTCTCTCTCACACTCACTCTCTCTCTCTCTCTTTCTCTGAATACCATTATCCGATCAAGGTTCGCCGTCGTCTTCTTCATCTCCTCCTCCTCCTCCTCCTCCTCTCTTCCTTCTTCTTCTTCTTCCAGCGTTTCTTATATTTCCTTCACATGGTCATTCCCCCTTCATCTTCTGACCCAGACTCTTGCGATACTTTACTGGTTTAGAGCCAAAAATATTACTTTTCATCGAGTGAGAGAATGAAAGAATCCAACGTATTCGCCATAACAATTTACAAGAGTTTCTTGTGGATATGAAAGGCTCTCTTCATCCCTGCATAAGTATAAGGTAAAGTAAGTACTGTGATGGTCTGAACAGATACTTGTACAAGTAAAAAATTACTCCGATCGGAGGCAAAAGGATGTTGCTAGCTTTGCTGCCATTCTTAGCTCTGGTGCCATTCTCATGTTGATCACTTCGCTATGCATGGCTGACAAGCGAAAAACCGATGACACACTGGTCTGTCATTACGAACATAACAGATAACAAAAGATAAGAAATTAGAAGAAAAAAGAAGAGAAGGTATAAAAAGCAACATCGTGAAGAAGATGTAACATATGGGACTTTAAATCATCATAAGAGTTCTTTTATCATTATCATCATTGTCATCATGAACACTATGATAACAGTCATTAAGAAACTTATATCTCATCTGCTGATGTTATATCTAATCTTATGATTATCATAATTATCATCATAAGTATCTTGCCCATCATTATCATTCATATGATCTCAGTTAACATTTTGAACGTCTGACAATCGCTAACAACGGCAGAGAGACGCTAACACCACCTACTAAGGATCGCTAACAAACCAACCACCAGTCGATGTTAGCAACGACTCATTAGGCGCTGATGAAGAGTTGATGATTTCTGGCAACTACTGATGGTCGTTAAAATTCAATGATCTTCGCAAACAACCACTATTAACAGCTCCTTAAAACCAATGTTGATCGCTCACAAGAACTCATAGTCGCGAACTGATGATATTCATCTACAACAAACGACAGTTTCTAACAAGCAATAGTCCTCATACAAAGTGAAGCTAACAGCGACTAACAAACTAATGCTAGTCGCTAACATCGACTAATGGTGACTTAACCATTATAGACGTTGGTTGAGTGCAAACAATGACGTAACATCCCTAACAACTGATTACTGATTAACAACTAAACCGTTAATAACGGTGGTCATCCATTTACAGCCATTCAATTCCCTACTAACAACCATTAACCATCATCAGCACAATCGCAACTGCCAATTACCAAAAGAACACGGTAGCTTATGATGGCAAAGAAGACATGGCCACAAGGACCGAGCGAGAACGTTATGTGACCTTAGAATTATCTTGATCACTTGAAGAAGATCAAATGTTCTCGACTATTTGTTGGAAACTGATGACGTCGGCCTTAACAACCCTGGAAGTCAGTAGGCCTAAAGCCAGACTAACCAACCAGCCAAACTACCTAATCACTAACGGCAACGAGTAGCGCAGCGGCTCACCAAACGCTGATGAGCTGTTAGCAGTACTCAACACCACACCTCCTGGGAGAGGAAGGTGGGCTCCTGGGATAGGAAGGTGGGCTCCTGGGATAGGAAGGTGGGCTCCTGGGATAGGAAGGTGGGCTCCTGGGATAGGAAGGTGGGCTCCTGGGATAGGAAGGTGGGCTCCTGGGATAGGAAGGTGGGCTCCTGGGATAGGAAGGTGGGCTCCTGGGATAGGAAGGTGGGCTCCTGGGATAGGAAGGTGGGCTCCTGGGATAGGAAGGTGGGCTCCTGGGAGAGAGGGAACTCCTCAATTTCAATCGACCATATCTCCCGAGCTACGATATACATATACGATATACATATACGTATACGTATACAGCTGGCGACCTGGCCAATGGACAGCCCTGACGATGATTGCTGACGACGCGCTGACAAGATCCGATGACCTCTGACGACTGTTTAAAACCGCTGACAACTATTAGTGATCATAGGAAACGAGGGGGAGAGGGAGAGAAGCGATGACAGGTCCTGACTGACAGCCAATGAAGACAGACTATCCTTGACCGCTAACAATCCGCTGGTAGTTCACCGAGCCTAGAAAAAAAAATTAAGTCTTTAGTTAAACGTGTAATTCATCATGACAAAGTTACTTCTTACACTTCATACGACGAAGGAATGATGAAGTGATCACAGGTGACTGTCAAGCAAACGGTGACGGTGAACGATTGTTAATAGGGCCTCCGTGGTGTGGTGGTCAGCGTTTCTGACCGCATGGACGCGCAGGGGTTCGATTTCTGAACGTGGCGGTCAGCCTACACCCAACCCAGATGTTCATCTTCCTTTCGGGACTAGTCGATAAATGGGTCGCCGGCTTACTCTTATGTGTGTGTGTATGTGTGCATGGTACATATTCACAAGGTTAAGAGACGTAGAAACACGAGAGTAAAACTCTCTCCCCGCAACACATAAACAGTATTCACACACACACACAAATATATATATATATATATATATATATATATATATATATATATATATATATATATATACATAGATAGATAGATAGATAAATAGAGATAGATAGATAGATATAGATATATATATATATAGTAATCACTCACCAATCATTACAGCTATTCACACACAAAAGATAAATATAAAACATAAAGTGACTATCTCTGACCTGAATTCCCATTTTTCCTCCCCTACGGAACACGTACAGAGGGTCAGGGAGGAGCTATATCAGAGGGGATTTATCCCACAGCGATTTAGCTGGGATGGTTATAGGTGCCATGTACCTGTGTTGCTGACGCTGTAGTTTGGGGATGATGAGACCCTGTTGACGGTCTGATCTGTGTTGTGGGTATGACGGCGTTGTGTTGTTGGTCTGTGTTGTGGGTATGCTGCTGGTCTGATCTCCGTTGTATGATGTTGGTCTGATCTATGTTGTGGGTATGATGAGGTTGTGTCGATGGTCATATATAATCTGTGGGTATGTTGTGGGTTTGTAGTTATGTCGTAGGTAAGAAGGAACGAAGGAAGGAAGGTTGGTAGGTTGGTAGGTAGGTAGGTAGGTAGGTAGGTAGGTAGGTAGGTAGGTTGGTAGGTGGTCGCTTATCTCTTAACTCCCAAGGGAAGGCTCCCTAATCTAATGCCCCCTTTGAATTATTCCCGAATCTTGAGATGGATCCCGAAACAGGATGAACCTGGTGGTCTCCACGCTGGCCCGGCAGCCCGGCCCTCGCTGGCAAGTGGTAGTGGTAGTGGTAGGTGGTCATAGTGGTGGGGAGGATGGTCGTGGCTAGAAATGGTGGTGATGGTGGAGATGGAGGGCGTCAGTAGTGGTGATGGTGACTGAGGTGTGTGTGTGTGTGTGTGTGTGTGTGTGTGTGTGTAATATGTTGGTGGTGGAGACCGCGCGGCACCATCGCAAACATGACCATCGCCAACATCACCAACGCCAGCCAATCCCCATCAAGATCAAACTCTTGCTGATCTTGGTTAATGAGTGGCGTAATTTTGTTTATCCCTTCCCTTGTACACAGAATATTCGCCATATTAATATTTCCAAATACTTGTATACTTGTTTGAGTGGAAAAAATATATGAAGAATGAAGGTCATACGTCACTGAGGCCAGACGAGTATGGTACTGGTCATGAACAGGAGAATACAAGAACACTTGCTGAAGGAAAATGTCTTTTACTGCTTCCTCTATGACAGTGCCTGTACAGTATTATGAGAGAAAACGTGGGATGGATTAATCCTTACATAAACTTGATATAGTCGACTGGACGGCGAGTTAAGCCATGGCATAACACTCAGAAGGGACCCGGCCGACTCAAGACAAATCACTAGTCCTGAATCAGAATTATACAGCATTTGCAGTATTAATGTGATAATCGCGGCAACACTGTCGAGGCCCCAGCCGTCACACGTATCTTACCCAAACACTGGGCCAGCCCTTACCACCCCACCCCACTCCCTTCGCCTCCATCTTCTCCCCCTTCTCCTCCATCTTTACCCTTCCTCTCTCTCTCTCTCTCTCTCTCTCTCTCTCTCTCTCTCTCTCTCTCTCTCTCTCTCTCTCTCTCTCTCTCTCTCTCTCTCTCTCCTTCAATCCATTCCTGTACTCTCCTCTCCCTTTACCTTTCCCCACGTTAGTGTCTCCTCGGCCTCCTATCTTTTTCTCTATCCATCTTCTTCATCCATCCACTCTCTTTTCCCCATCGCTGTTGTACTGGATTTCACGTTACGTCTTAACACTTAACTCTGTTTCTTTCTAAGCCTCCCTCTGCCCTCTATATCCCATGTCTTTCGGGAGGGTCGGAGGGAACCATGAAGTTCATATTGCTTCTCACAGACTCACCCCTAAGAGACTCTGGTCTTTGCTATCATTTCTAAAGAAACAGATAAGGAACAGCTCCTTCCTTCTCATTATTCATGGATGCCTATCTTACTATCCCCACCATTTCTGTTTCTTTTAGTTCATTGTTACGACCGTCACATAAACAAACCATCATTTCCTTCGCGAACGTCTTTATTGGCTTACGTCGCTACAACCAGTGCCATACTGATCATATTTTCATCATTAATCAGACTGTTAATCTCCTCGACAATCCCCTCCATCACCAACATATCTTTCATCTACTTGTAAAACTTACTGATTTTTTTTTCTCTATCTGCCTGTTTCCCGTTTTCTAACTGTGTCTTCCTCTACATCTTTTCATTTTTTTCGCATATCTATGTTTTCATCGACTGTAGCTCCTCTGTTCGTGGCACCAAAATTCTGATCTTCACATTACTTTCTTCAAATAGAGTTCCTCCAGTTTCTAACTTCCTCGATACACTGTTGTTTTCCTTTTACCTATCACTTCCGTGGACATTAATACAACCTATGCTATCAACAATACTATTCTTTTTAACTACTGTGTTGGCTTTTCTTACATTATCATCCTATTTCTGACAAGGTGGTTGTTCCATTTTTTCCTGTATGTCTTTCTCGTCCTTCTCTTCTCCTTCTTCTTCTCCTTCTTCTTCTTCTTCTTCTTGACCGATACTCCTCCCCCCCCCCCCCTACACCATCATCGAACCTTCAGAGAACGTCAATAAATACCTCCACCAAACCTCCCTCCCCCCTTCCCCTCCCCCTCATGGGGCCAGCTAACGTTTCAACCCCCTCCCTCTTCCTCCTCCTCCCTCCACCTCCCCTTACCCCTAACCTTCCTTTATTGGTCGCCAGTACCTCCCGAGCCCCTAAGGACCTTAATTCCCCCCTAAAAGAACAATAACTTAGCCCTTAACGTTGCGCAATAATGTCTGAAATCTGGGTGCAATAGGTAGAGCAACACGCTACTTGCATTAGGAGCTTCGACGATCCGTAAGGCTTTATTGAACCATGTCGTCTATCACAATTCTTCGCTCACTTGTCCCTTTCCGTATTGTTTAGGTCTTGAGTCATCAGTCTTGGTCTGTTTCTTACGATATGGAGGGCAATCTACTAAACTCAAGTCTCCCAGAATGTCAGAGATATGAAAATGGTTTTGTGGGTAGTACTGAATGTTTATAATTGTTCATATTCACACACACACACACACACACGCTTATATATATATATATATATATATATATATATATATATGTGTGTGTGTGTGTGTGTGTGTGTTAATGTGTGTGTGTGTGTGTGTTACTAAGAAAATTTCAGACACGAATATAAGTACACAATACAAATTTCACACACACGGACATACCAAAGTATGTAATGTTTGCATGTGACAAACGTTACATATCCCACATATGACACAAAGTTACTCACATTACCTGAAGACACTCCTCACTTTCTTCTTATATTCCCCCTTAACCATTTTCCTTCACTCTCTAGTTTTCGCTTATCATCTAACTCTCAACTTTTCTCTTTCAATACCGTTCTTCTCTAATTCTCATCTGCCTTTATCGTCCAATCTCCTTCCCTCTCTTTCCTATTTCCTTCAACTTCCCTATCATCATCTTCGAGTTTAATCTACCCTTCTTTCTTTTTCCCCTCTTCCTTCTTCTTCTTCTTCTTCTTCTTCTAATCTTCCTCCTACCATCACCAATCTCCTAACCATCATCATCTCTGCCTCACTCTCCCTTCTCCTGGAGGAGGCTCTGACGAAGCACACAGGCGCAGAAGCAGCAGCAGCAGCAGACGCCGACGACCGTCGAGAGGGACGAAGACCTTAGACGACAACACTCCCCCCAAAGCAACACCTAAGACAAATCTGACCAACACATCTGAAGACAGCCTTATTGATAATGACATTCACCCATTACTGGCCTCTAGTGGAATGGATACCCTAAATGATTTCCCGGATCCTTGATGCCAGATGATTTCTCTATAATGCAAGGGCTGGCTCGTCTCGCTCCCTCTTTCCATCAGATGGCACTTAGTGGTATATTGGAGAGCAGGAGTGTGGGGCGGTGATTGGTCCAGGGAGGATTCTGAATAGCACACAGATAAATCACACTGTAATAAGTCTATTGTATCAAGACAAGAGTCTAGTGCTCGGTGAAGCAACGTGTAAAATGGTAATCGCTTTCCTCCTCGTCCATACAGGGATTCCTGCTATAAGTAATTTATAATTTATCTCAAAGTAATCATTCCTTTTAAAATATGAGTACCTCTCCTGTTGTTGGTATTGCTACTACTACTACTATTATTAGCACTTCGTCACTCCTGAGCGCTCATCTTGTTGTTGCTGCTACTTTCAGTACTATTACTACTAATGCCACGACTTCTACTACTGCTACTACTACTACTACAATAACAAGTGCCATTCCTAATACTATAAATGACATCGCTACTACTACCACCATCATCCCAACACCACCTACACTACTACTACTACAATTACTACTACCACTTCTATATTACTACTACCACTACTACTACTACTACTACTACTACTGCTGCTGCTGCTGCTGCTGCTTATCTCGTTACTACCACTAGTGAGTGCTTCATTTCCCTGACACCGGCTCTCCTTCGTCACACACATCGTGCCATCAACACCTCTGGTCATCCCCACTACATGACCCGCCCCCAGTACCACTCTCTACTCTACCAGCAGGGGAATTAGGCAGTGTTGGCCTGGCCTAGCCTGGCCTGGCCTAGCCTGGCTTGGCCTAGCCTAGCCTGCTCTGCTTACTCTCTAAATAACCAGAGAGGAAAGACGACCCTCATCTCCCTCCGTGAGTCGCCGCATCCTCCTCCCTCATTTCATAATGAGAAAGGAGGTTCTCGTAGCCTCACGTTTACCCTCATATACCTCCACCTTAATGTGACCAGATGAGGGCAAGAATATCCCCCCCTCATGCCAGTCTGAGACAGACGATTCTTCCGTCCTTCGTGCAGTGCCCGTCTTCCTGTCTTCTTGTTATGATCATCTACCCTACAGCGCCACAGCGGCCCCCATACCCCCTTCGTCTCCTTGCCTCATCTTCTCGCTCCCCGTTTTCGCTTCTTCTCCCCTAATAATTCTCGCTTCTTCGATGCTACACAACCAAGAGGTGAATAGGGGAGTAGGGGGAGAGAGAAAAGGGGAGGAAGGAAGGAAGGTAGGGGGGGTGTGGGGAGGAATTTACTGACCCGTCCCCTGCCTCACCCACCTTCCCTGCAAGCCAGCGGGGGTGGGTGGGCTGCCGGACACCCAATCTCGGTCCGTCATCAAAAGTGAATTAAAACGATATCGCTCCATGTTCCGCAGACGACGCCCTCCCTTGTCCGACGCGCACGGAATAATTGCAGATGTAATTCAAACCAACTGACCGTCTCTCATCCTTTGTCGGTAATTCACTGGCCTTCTCTCCCTCCCTCCCTCTCTCTCTCTCTCTCTCTCCAGCGCCGGCCGGCCACCCGCTCTACCCCCCCAACCTATCCCCCTTCCGTCGGCTTAACTCTACCCCAACTTTGCAAGACAGGAAATAGAGAAGGCATTAGCAGAAGAGGTGGCCACGCGGGGGGTGAGGTAGGAGGCGTTAGAACAGAGCAGAGGAGGCGAACAAGGACGCGAAAGAGACGCTGCCGCTCCTCCTCCTCCTTCTCCTACTACAGTTGTGGAAGCAAAGGAAGAAGAATAAGTATCTGGAGGAGATGATATAAAACACGATAACATACAAACATACGGGGAAGGGGAAGAGTGGTAGCTGCACAAAATTAGCAAAAAGGTGTTAGGGACACAGGAATGAAATGAGATTAACGGGAGACGGGAGAGGGAGGAGGGAGGACGTGGTGATGTATTATTCAAATGAACACAAATATGGGAAAAAGTCACCAAGATGAAAATCAACTGGTCCACGAAAGCTGAAAATGCATCGAAGTGGCTTACTTCAAGAAGCTTGGTAGAGGAAGGATAGGAAATCACTGCAGAGGAGAGAAAATAAATTCGGGGAGAGAGAGAGAGAGAGAGAGAGAGAGAGAGAGAGAGAGAGAGAGAGAGAGAGAGAGAGAGAGAGAGAGAGAGAGAGAGAGAGAGAGAGAGAGAATTATGTAAAGTGTCGATTGAAAACGTTCTTTCATTAATTCTCCCAAACCCTTTCTCTTCAAGAGAAACAGCTTGCTCTCACTGTGTACCGCAATTACAACGTCGCAATGTAAAGCGAACGCCAAAATCTCTCTCGCTCTCTCTATCTCTCAGTCTCTCCTCCTCACCGTCAACATGAGGGGAATATATGAGGGACAATTGTGAAAATTCCCAGTCGCATTTGCCTCGCCCGCTTAGACCGCAATGCTCATAATCTTCAAAGAATATAATTATAAAAGGGGAAATAATTTATGCTTTCCCCTTTGAGGCAGAGAGAGAGAGAGAAAGAGAGAGTGAGAGAGAGAGAGAAAGCGTGAAAGAGACGCCGTGTTGATGAGACATAAAGCTTGACAGTGGATTCTGTTCACCGTAAATGCACTGCTCTAACCACTTTTCAGACGCGTTTCAATTTAGTCCACATTTTAGGCAAAGTCCTCAATTCAACCATTTGCAAAAGAAGGATTACTTTCCGCGTCGCATTGAGATTTCCTCGGATAAAAATGGTGTGACAAGTTTGTCGATTTTCGGTCTGGCGAGGATGATGGGAGCGACAAGGATGATATCCAATGTGATTCGAATACGAAAATGAACGTTATCGATTTCAGATCTAATGCATATAATCGCCTCTAATCTCAGGACGATTTATTAATGAGCCAACTGGAAATATGCGGATTTAAGTCGTATTTGAATAACCAATGAATCTAACGACCATTTTATGAAGGTAATGACCGTTCTACAATCAGTAAAATATGTATGGAGACCGATTTGTTCCTCTATCTAAACCTATGAGTAAATGGCAAAGACAATCAGAGAAGTTAGACTTGACAGCAAGTTGTCAAAGGGAATTCTTATTTGCGTGAACACATACGCGTGTATTATATCAATCTATCTAAGGCATTAATCTCACTATTATCATCATCATTATCATTACTATTATCATTATCATCATGATTATTAGTATCATTATTAATAGTATCCATATCATTATCATCATCATCATTACTATTATCATCATTATCAATAGTATCCATATCATTATCATCATCATCATTACTATTATCATCATTATCATTATTGTTATGATTATCATTTTTATAATCATCATGATTCTTATCGTTATCATTACTATCATTATTCTTCACATCAAACAGTTTCCCTGTGCAGCATGGGAGCGTCATGATCCATCAGTCACCAGGAGGTAGCTGGGCCAGAGCCTTGCGGGGATAAAACTAATCCACGTTTTACTGGTTATATTATCCACCTAGGGTGGCTGAGGCGGGAGGGGCGACCAACGCTGGTAACAACGTAGAGGATTTGTTAGGCCGTGTTGAATTGTGCTGTCTGGTTGTTAGTGGTGGTGTTCAAGTGTGTTCAATCATTGGGAGTGTTAAATTGTGTTGTCCGGTCTATGTTGGTGGTGTTAAAGTGCGTTGTTTGGCTATTCATCAGTGGTTGTGTTAAAGTGTGTTGTCTGGGTCGTTGTTGGTGGTGTTAAAGTGCGATGTTTGGCTATTCATCAGTGGTTGTGTTAAAGTGTGTTGTCTGGGTCGTTGTTGGTGGTGTTAAAGTGCGATGTTTGGCTATTCATCAGTGGTTGTGTTAAAGTGTGTTGTCTGGGTCGTTGTTGGTGGTGTTAAAGTGCGTTGTTTGGCTATTCATCAGTGGTTGTGTTAAAGTGTGTTGTCAGGGTCGTTGTTGGTGGTGTTAAAGTGCGATGTTTGGCTATTCATCAGTGGTTGTGTTAAAGTGTGTTGTCTGGGTCGTTGTTGGTGGTGTTAAAGTACGTTGTTTGGCTATTCATCAGTGGTTGTGTTAAAGTGTGTTGTCTGGGTCGATGGTGGTGGTGTTAAAGTGCGTTGTTTGGCTGTTGGCAAGACTTGCTTGTTCTAGTACCACTACCTCCACCACCGCCACCATCATCACCACCACAGTTGCAAGGGTTTGCTGTGGTCGAGGTGTTTACGGTATGGAAAGACGATGTGTGTGTTTCTGTTCCTCCTCCTCCTACTCCTCCTGCTGGCGGACGAGAAGTTTGGGATGAGTACAGTCACTAGGTGGGAGGAGAAGAAGAAGAAGGAGAAGAAGAAGAAGAAGAGGAAGAAGAAGAAGAAGAAGAAGAAGAAGAAAAGGAAGAGGAAGAAGATGAAAAAGATGAAAATGATGATGATGAAGAAGAGGATGATGAGGATGAGGAGGAGGAGGAGCACGAAAGAAGAAGCGGAGGAGGAGGAGGTGGAGGAGGAGGAGGAGTATGAAGGATGAGCGAAGAGACAAGAGATGAGGATTCTTTCTAAGGAAAGCAAGGGATTAGATCAAGATTCTTTCGACGGATGGTGAGGGATTAATGCTGGTTTCTTTCCGAGGGATTATGGCTGGTTTCTTACAATGGACGGTAAGAGTTAGGTGTCTTTTGACGGGATGGTGAGGGATTATACTCGCACTCGGTTTCTTTGTTAAGTCAGGGTTGAAGGAATTCTCTTTTGTACTTAGCGCTGGGACAGATACGAGAAGTTAATGAATGCGTGTGAGACAAGACGATAGTTTCCTTGTGTGTTAGTGAAGACACGAGGAAGAAAAGGATTCTACATAGGATTGTGGTACAACAGTTGGTTTCCTTCAATAACTAGACGTAAGAGAATGGTTCTCTCAGGAGTTCGTGAAAGAGGAGCGGTGAGGTGTTCTTAGTTTGGGGGTTTGCGGAACTGACTTGAGGGGAGAAATGGTTCTACCTCGAGTGTTCTCAGGGAAGAGGTTTGTTTTCTTTTGGGCTTGTGAGCTAGTAACTAAGGGAGGATCTCAATGACTGGAAAAAGAGGAGGAGGTTTCGTCCATGTGTTTCCAAGGAGGAATGATTTTTCTCTCCATGTTTAATTGGCAAAAGGTATTTTTCTACTTGGATCCGTGATCTTATGGTCTTCATTCCTGGATCAGTCATGCTGTAATTACAGCTTATAACTGCTGTAATAACAAATGTATTATATATTTGAGTTTCATACCATCCTTCAGTCCATCTCTGCGGAAGACATTTCAGATAACAGTTACTTAAATTTGTTCTTCGTATTTCAGAATGTTGAGGAAAGGAACACAAAGGATTATCACCCACATCGTCGGCGGTGAGATTGAAGTCACCAACTCACACGACGTCACTGATGTCACCACCTGAACCAAAATGCACCGACTCACTCGACATTGGCGCCTCATGAGACATCACCATCTGGACTGGGGTACTCTTGAGAGACATCATCACCATCATAGATCCTGACGTCTGGCTGACCTGACATCATCACCACCACCACCCCCACCACTTGACATCGTCCCGACAACACCACTCCCTTCTCCTCCTCACCTTCCGTCCTGACATCATCTCTTCAGCTGGTGTCACGTGTCACCTTAAGGACTATGACGTCACAGGGCCAAATGACGTCATCATCATCACCATCGTCGCCCACGCCATGCCTCATTAACCTCATCAACCTGGCCAGACCACATCAGGCAGCATAGAATATCTCCTCTACATCCTTACGTCTCCGTCTCCAGACGCTGTTAACCACGCCTCGCAAACGATCAGGTAAAAATAAATAAAAAATGAAAGAGTTCGTGATTAAAAATATTTTCTCTTCTTGTAATCTGAAGTTTTCTTTTACTGGATAGAAATATTGAGAATATTCTTTTTCTAAAACAAATGAATATTATAGAATTTTACATCTAGAATATACATTTATCCAGTGAAGATGTTCATCGGGGCCCCGTCTTACACACATTTTGTACTATCATACAACTCTCTCTCTCTCTCTCTCTCTCTCTCTCTCTCTATATATATATATATATATATATATATATATATATATATATATATATATATATATATATATATATATATGCTGTAAAAACAATAATCTGTAAACCGCACATATTACCTGGGAAATTTCAATATATATATTTCACGAGCACTTGAGTATGTACGTTAAATATATTACGCCTTCTATGATATTCATAACTGGTTATGCTTATAGCTACTAAATAATTGTAGCTGAGTATAAAGTCTTTAAGAGCCTTGAATATACGAGAGTGTTTTTGTTTGGTTCGGCTGGAAATCTGTTTGGGCAATTGACATATCATTCAATTGAGTCAGTAATATCTATACTTTTTATTTCCATGCGTGACTGTAATTTTCTGAGCCAACTTGGTTCAAAGATTTTGTTGACTGGATATAAGGTGAAATATACAAAAGACAAATAAGGGGTTACAACTGTCAACTTATACATGCGTGTGTGTGCATGTGTGTGTGCTTAATATATATATATATATATATATATATATATATATATATATATATATATATATATATATATCGAGAAAAGGTGTTCAAAGACACGGACTATCACCGTAAAACATGTATATCCCCGTGTCGCTCCGCCAAAGCGCTTAAATCATCCCCTACTTCCCACAAAACTTCCATTATTAATATCCTCTCCAGCTCCAGTAGAAGCAGAAGTCTTCATACATCGGAAGACCCAAGTTAAGACAACGACTGAGACATAAGAGATCAAGAAATGCAACGAGTCGTCGAGTGATAATCGGCGGGTAAATGAAAGCGTCGCAGCGTCGTCCTAAGACTTAGCGCGGCGTCTTGCCGGCCCACACACCTCCTCCGCCTTGAGCGAGCGTACCAAGCCCACACTCCAAGAACACATCGCCCGCTACCCTCCCTCCACACTCTCAAGCCAGTGCTCTTAAAATCTTATTGGGAGGTTTAGCGTAGTATACCTCGAGTTAAAGATATAAAACACTTCTGACACGAAACAAGTACAGAGAGATAATGACGCGATTGAAATATTAATGGGCTGTTGAGGGAGGAAGATGGTGGTGAGTGACGGTTGTCGGGCAGCGTACAGTCTATAAACTCCGTTCGTCTAGAACCAGCGGAAGTGCGTGTGATGGTCGGGAACACGCGCTACATTTTCATTAATACGTTGCACTTCCTTGACACTCGAGAGATTTCGTCATCTGATGGATCCCATAACAAAAATATGCCGTCTTAAGGAAAACTTGATACATCTTATAGGTGTAAACACGAAGGAAATGCTGATTATAATTACCCCGTCTATATGTACATATGAATATGTTTCATAGCCTGATACAACATACAATATATTCATTCAATACTTAAATCATAAGTAACGAAAAGTAGAAAAGTATCGAAAACTTTCTATTCGTATTTTTCAAAATTTATCAAAGGAAATTGGTTGAAATTCTCTGTTAAAATACATTTTTTTTTGTTAGTACGAATCATACAATAGTTAGAACAATCACAATTATATGTTATTCACTTGGCCTTGTTTACGCAATATATACTTTAAGAAATTACAGAAAAAAAGCCTTAATGGGCTTTCCTATAAATTCTGTGAATAAATAGCTAAATATATATATATATATATATATATATATATATATATATATATATATATATATATATATATATATATATACTGGCTTTTATACACAAATGCCATGGGTGTAAAACTCCCCCTCCCTCATTGTAGAAATAAATCACCACATATCCGCAAACAAACACATACACACACACACACACATCCCAATAAAGACAGAAAACACTTGGAATCACGACACGTTTCACATAATCATCAACGGAGTTAACTGTCAATTTCTTCTATCTTTTATCCCCATAAATGGTTCTCCCTTTACACAACTGTGCGCTGTTTAACACGCAGTCTCCACACGCAAAACCTTCCACTTCCATCATACAGAAAAAGTGGAAGTTAAGATCACTTAAAATCATGTATTGTTACATTCTTTTTTCCTCCTCCTCCTCTTCTTCCATCTATTCGCTCTTACTCTCCTACCTACCCACTCGTTATGCACTACGTCACACACACACACACACACACACACACACACACACACACACACACACACACATTGAGACAATGATTTTCGCCTCACTTGCACAGCTTCACGTATTGAAGTGCTGTGAGTAAAGCATAACAAGTGTCACTACTACATGTCTCTGATAACATACCCCACCAGACCAACAGCCGGCCAGAATTCTCCTTGCGAATGTTCCATCGTCGATTCCTTCTTACGATCCTGACGGCAAGAGGTTCAGGGGAACGTATAAATGATGGTTGATGTATCGCAATATACTCGACGTTTCATATTAAGTAGAAGAGGAATTGGAATTTAGCACAGGCGTCTCTGTATATATATACATATATATATATAATTGTTGTATACACCTTTCGTGTCAGGATTGCCTGTCATGTTTTCTGGTCTCAGTAAAACGAAACTACGGGGGATGGACGTAGCATATTCTTCCTCCGTTCATCATACAACGTAACATCCTCATACGTGCTTCCCATCTTCATACTTTTTACCCCTAACCTCCTCATTCTTTTCCCTATCCTCATTACTCTTTACCCATAACCTAATTTTTCCTCCCATCCACATTACTCTTTGCCCCTTACTTCCTCATTTTTACTTCTTAGACGCATACTTTTTCAGTACCTTATATTCTCCTGATTTTTTTTTTTTATCCCTCCTCTTCAGGCTTGGCCTTGGCAAGGAATTTCGTCCGTAACCGGAGACTTCGGCATAAAATTAAGCACAATCGGAGACACTACGGAAGTCAATGAATTTTTCCCAGTGGGAGGCGAGGCCTGTGGACACATTAGCCAGATTTTTTCACAGTAAATTTGTACCTTTTTTTCTCCCTGAGGTGAGTTGTGGGGTCATATGTCTAAATCAAATTCAACTTTCAGATTTTTTTTTACCGTCTGTTTTTTGTTGTTTCCACTTTACGAAGTCACATAGAGAGAAATGTGGTAGGAGCGTAACACATTTGTATGTCTATGTTCATAAATATGTGTTTGATGCGAGTTTTACACTAGTGTTGGCCCGTCTCTTAACCTTGTCCATATACAACGTTATCTTAACCCTGTATAACACACATACACATCCCAAGTATACACCACTTATTCATTCATCGACCAGCCCCAAATGCGGATGATACACAACTGGGATGGTTGTCAGCCCACTGCCCTGTCCTGGACTCGAACACGGGCCCGTTTGGGTGATGAGCTGCAACACTAGCCACTGCACAACGAAGACAAGTGTGTGTGTGTGTGTGTGTGTGTGTGTGTGTGTGTGTGTGTGTGTGTGTGTGTGTGTGTGTGCATTTCCGGGATTCGAACACGTGCCCGTGAGATCTGGTGTGAGGAAAGAAATATATATATACCCCTCCTTCCCCCCTTTTGAACTGCCAATAATGACACTGTGATTACTTTAACAGTGTAGCCCGCACAGTGCTGTGTGTTCTGGTTAATATCCGAACCACGGAGGAACCCAGTTCGCAGGATGAGGGAACCGAAGTAATATCTATATAAGCGAGGAAGAGAACTTATCATAACAGCGATGCGTGAGACACATGGGTCAAATTTTGAGGTAAATCTTTTCGGTGTTCGATGCACCAGTTGTGTTGTGTCTCTTTACGAGGCACGAACCCCTGCCTCACGACGGCCCGTTCTCTGGTGTACCAGCAGCAGACTGCGGGAAGTGATAAGTTAACTCGCTTTAAACTCGACTCTGTCGAATAAGAACGATGATTAAGAAGAGCCGACCCAATACGTGAGACTTTTCAATATATCAAGCAGAAGTGTATAGCGAATCGTCATTATTCTTTTTTTTCAGCATCACTTGAAATGCGTATGGTCTATGACGTCGGCAAGTCTGGCTATGAAGCAGTGAAGTAAAGACAAATACATTATCGGAAGCGACAAGATAATAACATAACGCGATGGCCGTTGGATTTCTACAAGAAACAGGAAAGCAAAAAGAGGAATGATTTTTTTTTCCTTTGTGTTTCTTCTAACGATCACCAGTTCCTTATATTCTGCGCTTGAACTATACGTCTTGAACACTACGTATCCGATTCTGAAGAATACAGTATAAGTAATATTGTTACACAGGATCTATTCAATTAACGTAAAGGTGTCAGCTAACCCAAGGAAATGAACCGTTCAAATTTCTAATGCACGAAATATCTATTTCTTTACCTAACACCTCCCTGCTGCCTGGAATATAAAATTCAAAAGGAGGTCTTTACCTCCCATGGGTATGACAGAGGACCACACTGATAATCTCAGCCATACAGCTGCTGGAATAGATGTAAGCCAACGAGTTCGACAGCTTGTCTTTGAATGTTGAATCACCTCGAAACCCGGGTTGAACTCCATGATTCGAAGTCTCCCACATCACTTTTATGTGGGAGCAAACTGTATCTGTTTGCATGACTAAAAACAGCAGGCTAGTTTTGAAATTGATACGGTCTTACATGCATGAAACACATCATTTCAGTTTCATGACCCGAAATGCATGTACCAAACCGTTTCGAACAATGTATCTGAATGTCGGTCTATGATTTCTGTGTGACTGAGAAATATAAGCATTCTATATTTTGCTGAAATATAGGATGACCGTCTTCCAGTCTTTCACAGCTGCAAAGACAATTACAAAATGGTTACTTGGATATATTTTCATCTTATGGTCTCCGTTGTCCACCCGATGAGCTGCAAACACTACAGCTCAAGTTCCTAGATGTACATATTCAACACATTCTTAGATCACATAATATAACATTCCATCTCACGTATTTTCTCAATCCGATCCCACCGATCTCGGCTGCCATCGGGTTAAGGATCAACATTTCCTTTTCCCTCAGTTATTTCCTCCGGTTCATATACGATGGGAAACAAATATAATCTTAAAAAACAAATGGAGTTTTACTGATGATGGCTCGTAAACAAGCTTCTCTTACCAAATGTGGAATGTCTAAAATTCTTATTATCATCATTGCTATTATTGTTATTATCATTATTATTATTATTATTATCATTATCATTATCAATATTATTATCATTATTATTATTATCATTGTTATCAATATCATTTCATCATTATTATCATTATTATTACTATCATCACCATCATGATCATTATCATTATCATTATAACTATTATCATTAATATCTATGTTACTATATAAGTTACTTCTATGAAAAATTTTTTCAGTGTCAACCTTATGAAAAAAAAAAATACGGTCATTAACACTGTATCTACCATTTTCTGAAGAATAAAAACATCAATAAACGTTTAACAAGACTATCATACATTTCAAAATACGCTCACACACTCTTCCCATTCCATATCAAATACTCATTATTTTCCTGAAGAAAAAAAAATTGGATATATCTTCTCTATATACATTAAACATAATACTCATGTTATTTCCCAATAAGAGGAAAAAATTAAATTTTCTTATATATCTACAATATACGAGTGCGCAATTTTACCTCTTACACATTCATTTACATTCTCAGTCCTCATTTTCATTTACTGTTAACATAACAGCGTCGAAGCAATCAATCACTGCTGGAAAAAGAAAAAAATCTTTTTTACACTGCCGTCCTTAGAAAAGAATTTACAATCATGATCACCTTTCGAAGGCAGTGAAAGAGCACTGGTATGTTCCTGTCACCGTGTGTTTGTATGTACCGTACGCACTGCACGTCAAATGACGAAATGGAATCAGTGATAAATTTGGTACCAATTTTCTGTTACCGAGGACAGAAACCTTCTGGTTTCTGGTCGGTGCACTGAAGGTCTTGTATGATGTAGGACGGGGTTGTAAAATCGTAGAATAACACGTATGGTTAGAAAATGAAGTCTGTATTATTACATATCTATATCTATTATCTTTCTTCATGGTATGTTATGGGGCGGTGTTATATTTTTCTTTTTCGCAATAAGTGAAAATACGAAGTTGGAAACTTTCCACTTTTTCCTCTAACGTTATCATTAGAAAAGTTGTTATAAAAGATTTGAGGAAGGTTGACACCTTATACCAATTTATATCATATTCCTAAACACTCTTAAAGAACGTTCAATTAATTCTAAGGTAATCCATAACATGAAAGTAATAAACCTGTGATTACCTTTGTGAAACAGTTCATCTTGCATTTCATTTCCATTGTACGGAATTTTATATAAAAATGCGCCGTTTCCAAAATTCTAAGTCTATGAAAGATTTTATCTAAAAGACCGATATCAAATAAAACCTCAGGATGTTCATGCAAAATTCTACAAAACATTTTGATACGCTTCTTAGCAACCAAACGTTTTCAGCTGAATATACATATGGCAATTAAAGTCCGTCTCAGTAACATCTACTCCAATTAACATATAAGAAAACATGGATTACCAAATTCATCACAGCAGACAAAAGGAAGACAAAATCAACGATTCCACCAGGTCTTAGATTACAAGAAAGAAATTTTTTTGTCTGATGGTCCGATCTTGTCGAAGTGATACCTGTGGAATAGAGAGAGAGAGAGAGAGAGAGAGAAAACACTATCTCGGGTGGAGAGATAAGGCTGCAGAGAGGTGATAACAAGACAGATGATAAGGTGGATAACATTAAATTTCAAAATTCTTTTACGGTGTGTTAGAATGTATTCCTGGATATGAATATCGAATATACGGAAAAGCAAAAGTAACTTAATTTTTGCTATTCATTTTTTTCGTTGGGAATAACATGTCATACAGGTCATCAGACACGAGAGAAAAAGTCATACAGAGGGAAGTGAACATAGAAGCCACGGAAGGTAGTGAACATTTAAAAGCACCGAAAAAAAAGAAGTAAATTTAAGAACTACAGGGAAAAAAAGTGTAAATAACAGTATATAAGGTGTAAAATAAGTCCAAGACGGAAAGAGAAGTGTAAATGACACGACGGTAAATGACGGTGGGCACCTGTGCCAATGTGGATGTGTAAAATAGAGTTTCCCACGAGGACAGGAGACAGTAAATATAAGAGCCACTAAGGACGATGCTGGCTGGACAAAGAAAGCTGCCAATGGTATCGACACGACCGTATTGATCACTGGGCCTCAAGTCAGCTCAGCTCTGGCTCCGGTGGTGAGACCTCCCCAGCGCCACAAGTCAAACACCGGTCCTTCTGGCACACATTCCCCCCTCCGCCTCCTCCTCCTCCTGCCTGCCTCCTGCTGCAGCCCTCCTCCTCCTCCTCCTCCTGCCTCCCTGCTTCCATCATCTCCTCTCCCCTCCTCCCTTCCCCGAAACACCCATCCACCCATACCCCCCGCCACTATCACCATCTCCTTCTACCAGCAGGCTAGTGTGTGGTCTTGGCTGCCCCTTTCCCCTCCTAAACCCCCCTAACTCCATCCCCCACTCTCCCCCCACCCTCCACTTCTCTCTCTCTCTCTCTACCCCCCACACACACACTCCCTCCCTCCCTCCCTGAACACCCAACAACCTTCCCCACCTCACATCAACCACTCCCCTCTCTTCTTCACCTGCATAACGAACATTCATTCCTTGTTTTCTGCCTCTCACTGCTCTCTCTCTCTCTCTCTCTCTCTCTCTCTCTCTCTCTCTCTCTCTCTCTCTCTCTCTCTCTCTACTCCATGACCGTACGTGTCTAGTCACTTCACTCCTTCTTATCTCCCCTCCCCCCACACTGTCATGCTCCCATGTCCTCTGGCACGACACTCCCACATTATACGAGTGTAAGAACTTCTCCCAACACTTGTGTTCTGCATCACAAACTTTGCCCTGTACGGTACACCACAACCTCGAGGGCCCATACTTCTCTCCAGTACTATATTTTGTAGTGAACTTCATTCCTTTCCCTTTTCGATATATATATATATATATATATATATATATATATATATATATATATATATATATATATATATATATATATATATATATATATATATATATATATCTTTGGTCCTGTAGCAAACAATGCATTTTGCCCTGACAACAGTGTGATGACCAATGTCCTTTATCTTTTTCCTTAATATTCATGTTTTACCTCAAAATTCAAACTCCTTCTCTGTGCCCGTGGAATTTTCCCTCTCCTTCTAACGATCGAGTTGGACTTCAAACGTTTCGTTAGACGCCTCGTTTATCAACGTTACTCCAGCTGCTAGCCAGAGTTACATTAGATTAATACGATGTTGTTTAGCCTCCATCCCTTTCCCGCAAACCGTCTTCGAAGAGAAAATTACAGATGAAAAGAAATCCACAGAGCTATCAAGGTACATACAGAACAACGACACTGCTTCACAGGTACGAACTGCTTCACATAAATGAAATGACTCCTACTGTTATCGGGATCATCTGAATCGTCTGGCCTTCTCTGAAATTCAACTTCCGAGATATGAAGAATCGTACAGGGGTCACCAGCGAGATACAATCCTCCACCTACTACATTACGACACACTTGGAAAAGAGGCATTGAGGAATTCCTAGTAGTTGATATACGTTCACGGCCTCTTGGTTTTACGTAGGCAGATACAGCGATCACTGAGTCCCGGGCTGTGTATCGTTCTTGAACACGACGAGATACAGCCTTTTGAGCACGACGCTACAGCCCTTGAGCACAACGGTACAACACTTGAGCACGACGGTACAACACTTGAGCACGACGGTACAACACTTGAGCACGACGGTACAACACTTGCGTACGACCGCACAACACTTGAGCACGACGGTACAACACTTGCGTACGACGGTACAACACTTGAGCACGACGGTAAAACACTTGGTGTTCATGGTGATTCAATTAAAGGACATCTTAACACTCAGTCAAAAAAAGGCTGAAGAACTAACTGTCACTCACCCTCAAAACTGTCGGTCTAAAGATTTTGTGAGATGTTACGGTCTACGGAACAACTCGCTAACAACACAAGACCCACTGTCTATAAAACTTGTAAAATTCTCCAAACATTCTCTGTCCACGCGACATGAAAAGAGAGTTGTAATGAAGTACCAAGTTATGCCAAAACGTCGTCAAAACCTAACTCAAACAATGTCAAAAAAAAAACAAATTAAGGTTTGAGAACAAAGTTAAAAATCCCTGCAGTAAAAAAATATGCCGATGATACGCCACAGTCTGTCGCAAGTGACCTATAAAACGTATGCAAAACTTTAGTGTTGGTAGGAGAGCGATATGGAAACTGTGTGTGTGTGTGTGTGTGTGTGTGTGTGTGTGTGTGTGTGTGTGTGTGTGTGTGTGTGTGTGGCTCTTCCTTCCAGTATCTCAAACATTTAGGGAACACTTACCTCCAACGCTAATTCTTCTTTCCCGCGCTGTGCAAATCACTTCCTCCTACAAGGCTCCCAACGACTTACCTGAAGATAAAGGAAGAGAGAAAATTAAACTCGATTATTCGCAGCCATAATGAACGGTTCAGCTCGTACAAACAGTGTAATCAACACGATGCCATCAAGAACACACACACACACACACACACACACACACACAACAAAGGTAGGCATCAAAGATGGCGAAGGTCTCAGAGCAATACAGACGAATTATGATAAGGCTTAGTGGTTAGTAGTGGTGGTGGGGGGTAGGCGGGAGCTTTCAGACATCGCACGGTAGGGCGTTCATCAGGTGAGAGCGTGCTAAGCTTCTGCACCCAAGCTGTGGTGGATGCTGATAAGATACAACAATGTCGCAGTAGTCCCTCATCAGCAAGGCTCTCACTGTGGCCCTCGCGTCTTCCTCCTCCCTCCCCACACGGGGCTTTTTCTTTCTCAGGTCCCGTCTCTCTCTCTCTCTCTCTCTCTCTCTCTCTCTCTCTCTCTCTCTCTCTCTCTCTCTATCTATCTATCTATCTATCTATCAATCGATCGATCCATCTATCAATCTATCTATCTGTCCATCTATCTATCTATTACGCTTTGTGTCCCTCAGGGAGAGAGTTTTTCACTATATATATATATATATATATATATATATATATATATATATATATATATATATATACTTCAGAGAACAATTAACGACATAAATGATACAAGATATGAGGCAAACGAAGCGTGTATTGTTTACGGGAATAACAAATATAATCAAAGAAATAACAGCAATAAAAACCATTAACTACTCAAATATTCAAAAAAAAAATCATAATTAGATTATAATTATAACGTGTAATTACATTAGAACAAAGGCGAATGATAACAATAAAACAATGACAATTACATCAGAACAATGAAAAATATTACATTAGAAAAACTATAATTAATGGCATTAGAAAAATGACAAATAATTACATTAGTACAACGGTAAGACACCGCTCTAATAAATGTGCTGTTCCAAAACCTATCATGAAGCTACTGTCTCTACTGTCTCTACTGTCTCTAAATATGTAAATAATAATATTATTACAAGCACAAGACGGATCCTTAACGTTGTCCTTGGCAGCTAAGAACAAGAGCTCAAGGGTCGCACTGTCTTGTTCAGAGCTCGCACCGTCGCGCTCATGGATCGTACCTTCCGTGCTCAGGGATCGTACCATCGCGCTCATGGATCGCACCATCGCGTTCAAAGATCGCATTCTCAACCTTACAAGTCGTACCGTTGTGTTCAAGAAGAATCGTACCGTTTTTTTCGATGGAATTCAAGATAACCCTTGAAAATGCCCTTCGTCCCCTTCAACCGTACAGCGACGGGCTCAAGACCCTGCGGTTCCTCGATCCACCAACTGTCTAATAGACAGAGAGAGAGAGAGAGAGAGAGAGAGAGAGAGAGAGAGAGAGAGAGAGAGAGAGAGAGAGAGAGAGAGAGAGAGAGAGAGAGAGAGAGAGAGGAAGCCGTTGAATAGTTGAGGACTATCGTAATAACTGGTGTTCGTGTTCGTCCTGAGCACTACCCCTGTTGTTGTGGTGACCTAACCCAGCGAGGTCACAGGAGCCTCACAGGTCCCAGCCCCGGATTTAGTAAGGTTCTAATTATTTATTAACATTTGTACATCATTTTGCCCCTCTACTGAGAATACCATTGAGTTACTCCTCCGTATTATTCGTCTGTTGGTTATATCCTCTTAATAAATGACAGGCTTTGGTCAGAACTACTAACTGGGTCTATGGTATGTACTTAGAATGTTATGGTACGGACAGGTGTATGGTAATATTTATAGTATGTGCCTAGAGGACAGGTGTATGGTAATGGTTATGGCATGTGACTGAAGCCACAGTGTATGACTGAAGCTACAGTGTGTGACTGAAGCTACTGCGAATGTGTGAGACTGCGCTGTGACTGAATCCAGGAGTATGACGAAAACTACAGAGTCATACACCGAAACTACAGCATGTGACCGAAGCTACAACGTATAGCGTAAAACTACACCATATGGCTCGATCCAGCACGGGTGTATATAATACAAGAGCGACAGCGCAGGGACTGAAGGATGTGTATGAGCGTAGCCAAGGAAATCAAGCATACTACAGGATAAGAAAAGGAGATACACAAGTCAAGCTACAGGACACGACTGCGACTACAGAGCAGTATTTAGCCTGGTGGAAGGCGCCGTAGCAGCTGGACAGCGCGGAACTCAAACTTGCGGAACATGGACTGAAGATGACGGGCATATGACTCAGACCACAACATATACATAGAACTGCTGGGACCGTGTGACTGATCCTTGGACTTATCGCATACGTAAAAGATGTGCGATTTTCACAAAGATGTAGCGAGCTGAATGCATTCGTTACCCTTTACCAAAGAAGGGAGTAACGCATGATTCCAAACGCTCGAGAGAAAGTACCTGCATCTCTTCCACACCAGAAGCTTCGCTCTAACAAATCTGTTGACCCGTACAAACCTCCTTGTTTTTAAGTCCGTTTAATTCTTAATGCATAATTCATTAACCTTTTGCGTTATTCATAATTCAAGTACGTTTCACTGGCTGCCGCTGTCGAGCTGATTCCTTATTCATTATCCTCAATTATTCTTGCTGTCTCACTCCTCGCCTCGTCCGTCATTCTGAGGATCTTCAATGATGCTCCGTAGCTTCGCTAATAACATTTCGCCTGCCACACTTCCCCTCCAACTCTATTCTCCTCCACTGCCCTTCTAGTTTACGTACTGTGGACTCCTTGGCTCTGTGTTCCTCCCCATCATTATCATCGCTATTCTATTACCTCAATTAATCCATTTTATTTTTCGCTTTAACTTCTTGACCCAAAGGTGTCTTTTAGCTCCATCAATAAACATCTCGACTCCCCAATGCCTTTGGTTCATTTGGCCAAGCTGCCTTCTTTCTCTGCCACCCTTTCTCTTCAAGAATTTCTTTTCCTCCTCCCTTCCTTTCCCCTGCTCCCTCACTCGTCTGTGTCCTTGTAGCTCATCCCTCGTGACTTGTCGCCCATCTGCCATTCCCCCTTCATAACATCACGCATCTGCTTCTTCTTTCTCTGCGACCCTTTCTGCTTGCCTGCCTGCTTGCCAGCTTTTCCCCCCACTCCATTTTTTTGTTCCTTCCTTAGTGCCTGCAGTATCATCTTTCTTTCCCATTCCACTGGAGATCTCTTATCTATCATCTACAAGCCTTTTCCTTTCTATTCACGCCATTTATCATTTACATATTCTCTTTATTCTTTACCTCCTTTCGTCATTCGTTCTCCCATTCCTCAATTCCATATTCTTCCCCTCAGCTCACTACCCAAGACCCAGACCTCCATCTATATTCCACCTCCGGTTACCTCGCCTTAATCTCATCCGCAGTCGTCTTTCAACTCTCATCTATCACTCACCAGGACACCTCATTCGTTCCTTGAGTTAACTATCCAACCATCCACCTCATTCCTCTTATCCTCCATCCTTCCCACATCCCTCACCACCCTTCCCACATCTCTCACCACCCTTCCCACATCCCTCACCACCCCTTCCCATGTACTCCAATCTCTTCCTCCACCTCACAGTAGCTTTGTCCTCTTTACTCTTACTATCTTTCCCTATCCACATTCTTTATCGTCTCCTCCCATCATTCCTCACCCATATACGCATGATCTGTCCCCCATATCACTATCATATATCATCCACCAATCATTTAAACCCATATCCTTCTCACCCTCTATATCACTGCCCCCCATTCCCCCCCACACGTGTCTATCCTCTCCCATCACTACCAAGCAAACTGGACAAACGTTCCGACTCACAAAAATAAATAAATTGAGTTTTCCTGATTTAACAGCTCCCGCGCGTTTCTCTCTCTCTCTCTCTCTTTCCTGACACTTTAAAAGGCCACTACATTTTCCCTAACAGTTTCCCGCGAACACAAGCAGTTAAACCCGTAGTCGATTACTTTTGTCCGTGATGGGCCTTTCTAACAGGACTAAAATGAAAAGTGCAATTATCTCTTTACCTTCCCTACCCAGTTACCGTGTGAGGTAAGAAGAGTTAGTGTGGCCTGTGGGAGGGAGTTCTCAATGTAGGTTTTCGGGGATTGGAAATCTGGATTCATTTTGCGGGCGTTCTTGTACGCCAACACATATGAAGATAAAAGTATCATTCATCTACTCACACGTATCTAAGAAATCATCTATTATGTAATTTGGCCTAATGATTACCTTGTCTTTTATTGTTTTGATACCAGTATATTTTCAACGTTAATTCTTTATCTACTCATTTATGGCTGATTAACTGTTAACGTAATTTTCCCTAAGCTTACTTTGTCTTTATGTTGGTTTAATACACATGTATTTTCACCTTTCATGGATGTGTTACGTTGGAGACCTGATTTACACTGTATTCTAATATTCTGTCCACAAGGTCCAGTAGTAGAACTTCACAATACAGGTAACAGTGGCTGATTTGTTAATCCCTTCATGGTTTAGATCAGTCAGACGTAAACATAAAGATAATGAGCAAAATGTACAATTAAACACTATAAATATCTTAAAATCATTTCCATAGAATTATGCTGATGTGGCAACTCACGAAATTAGTGAGAATAAGAGATTATTTCTGACATTAGAAAATCTCCGGAGAGGAGATATGAATCAACTATATTCGGATGAGTGAAATACAAATAATATAAATTTATGAACGAACAGAAAATGACAGCGTGGACTGAGGTTTATTCCTTTAAAAGAATAAATCACAAGGCTTATGTGTACGTAACCTTTCTCACTACAACTTCTGTATCATGACAAACCGTCACAAGTTAATAACTTTACGATCTAGATACTGACTCCATCTACACACACACACACATGTAGTACAAAGACACAGAACACACAGCACTAAATAGAAAATGTTTCTAAAGCAGACTTACACGTAAATCTGAAACAGCTCACAGACAACACTGATTTTCGAAGGTTTCCGCCCAGAGGCGTGATGTTGTAAATGACAACCATCAAACAGAAGATGTTTCTTGAGTTTAGCTACGGCTTGCGTAAATAATACAGTAAGCAAATGAAAATCAACAGCGACGTGCAGGATAATACAGTAAGCAACAAACAGTGTAACTATGACTTGTGAAAATCATACAATACACAACCACACTTCACCTGTGTCTAGCGGGACGACCAGTTTAAAAGTAAGTTACATTGGGGTCAAACTGTTTGACACATTTAGCTTTTTAGTTTGATTTTAGGAATGGTTCTTTTTTTTCTGTACCATGGTAATTACTTTAGCATATATTCATCCACTTGTAATTAATTCATTATTCATATATTCGTATGTTTTCAGTAACGATATCCACGGAGATCAAATATAGGATTTTGTTGGTGATCTGGACGAGCTAATATCAGCGTTCTTCTATTCCAATCAACATCAAGACGGCAAAAGAAACCCACCATCGATCCCTAACTTCTTGACTGATGTTTCAAGCAACATCGGCTAATTCTTGAGAAAGAAAGAATCAGGTAAATTTCGAATTGGCACTTGGTATGTTTTTTTTTTTGTGTGTGTGTTACAAAGTATTCGTTAAGGTAGACGAAATATCTTCCTCTTTCTCATACCTAACTGCTTTTCTTACGTTATAAAGCAGCGTCAGTAATCAACATGCAATGGCTTCACTTTGCACGCATCAAGTCTTTAACGATTATGTACAATGCGCTGAAGTTACAGTTTACTATCCACGGTCATGTCCCAAAGATTATTCCATGGTTTACCATGACCGCTTCATCTGCCGTCCCTCGGCCCACCGAAAGCACGTCGTCCCCGATATACCACATTGCTCCAATTCTTTTTATCCAACGCACTTCTGTCGATCCTGAATATTCAGGTCCCGATATCCCAAAGCCTGCTTCACCCTATCCTTCCATATGAATATGTAAGTAGAGACAGAGGAAAGATGTTAAAGACAAACAGAAGAAAAATTTTCATATAGATTAACAGCAGGGAAAAATCTTTTTTTCCTTTTTCAACCCATACGTTTTGCAAACATTCTTTACATAATAGTGTAATATGAAAAATGTATTATAGTGCTCTAGTTGTATTCAAGAAAACCATGAAAATCTAAAGTGAACAGAAATCTTAAAACTCAATTTCTTCCTTATAATACGATGTTATCAAGAAGCTAACATGATACTTAATTCCTCAACGAGTGAAATTAAAAGAAAAAATATTTCCTTGATTCCTGCATCAACACAAATAAACAATAAATAAAATGCTCCAAAATTTTCAGAAAATCATATGAAATAGAGAATATGTTTTATATATCATATTCGCGACTGAAATATAAATCTGTATTTACTCAACAAACGAAGAATATTTGAACATCTATTTATAGTAATTTACAGACAAGTAGGGAGAGGAAATATATGATAATTCAAAAATTTTCATTCGATAGAAAAAAGATGTGCAAACAAAAATATACGAAAATGCAAGAACGTCGACCGATATTTATCTGAAATTATCATAAGAATTTGGGATATATTTTAGAAGTGACAAAATCATCTCTCTCTCTCTCTCTCTCTCTCTCACACACACACACACACACACACACACACACACACACACACATCCACAACCCTCTCAACATAAATCAATTTTCATCAGCGGAAAAGTGCGATTAAAATGGCTTTGTGTTAAACTGTACAGAAACGACTGACAAAACTGAGATGATGCTGAATTCATCGCCGATGGTGTTCAACGAAAGGATTGTTCGTTTTCACAGAAGGTCTTCATAAAACACTACTAACACTTTACGGCATCAAATGTCAGAATGTAGATGTGGACATTTTTACCTTGTCCTTCTTGGAACTATGTAAGTGTGTGTGTGTGTGTGTGTGTGTGTGTGTGTGTAAGATGTTTATATACATCATTCGCAATATAACGAATAAGAACCCTACCTACGTGCATTCACCAGAAACGTCAGTCCACAGTATAAATACATCAAATATTAATCATACAGAAAATATAGATGAAAGCTGACCCCGTCTCTATCAAAGTCCAGTACCGCTCTAATATATACAACAGAAATAAATCCTCTGGTCTGGGTATTTGCAAACAATAAGCGCCTGTTTAAATAAAAGCGCAGAGCCGAAGCAAACCACACAAAAGACCAGGCAATACCAACCAAAAAGTCTCCACTCCCATGTATACCAACACTGAACCCCTCTCCCAGATACGACACCCAGAGGCACTTTATAACCACCATCAAACACCAGTTCTTCTCCCATGTACGTTGAAAAATAATAAACGCCCTCACTCCCGGGCATACCATTTAAAATCGCCTCTCCCACAGAAAAAAAAAAAGAAATGCACTCAGTGAGCACTGTTTCTGGCATTACTCAATAAAATACACACCCAGGTACACCCAGGTACATCAGTTATTTAACAGTACCACCGTTTCCCGGGTATATTCATTAAAAGCGGCGCCCTAGGGTGTGTCCAGGCGCCACTCTAACCTATATTATACATGTACAGTCCCCTGACGGCTCTCACAAAACACTGCTCTTCCCGGGTTAGGTTCAATAAAAGCTCCCCTCAGTATTGGATCAAATAAAGCAAGGCTTCCGGGAGCACAGCATGAAGGTGTACCCAAACATACGTTGAAAAAAAAAAACGAAAAAGTGGGAGAAAAATAAAGACGTTCTCATTTTCAAATGTGCCACTTCCTGATACGCTAAGATAAAACAACACTATAACTTATATAATTAAAACTTACTACTCCCAATATATCGTATAACATCACCATTACAACGTACATCTAATAGAAGCGCTGCTATGAAGTATTCAATGTATAGAACATCTCAAACATACTAGAGAAAACCTTAAAATGCTCAAGGGAAAAACAAGAAAAAAAGAAAAATCAATACCTTTTACAGTCAGTGAAAACAATGTTTCAAAGTATAACCAAAATGAGCCTATCGGCCAGTAACACGTCTAACATACACAAGCGACCCCCTTAACCCTAGTCAGTTCAGAGCGCACACCGTGGCTTCTGGGTAAATGCCTGCCTTGTGTGTACTACGAGAGCACTCGAGCGAGTGCTTGACTCCAGAGATTATTTTTGTGACGAGCCAGCGTCATGTATCTAGCTGTCGTCTACTCCCCCGTATATCAAGTACTAGATATATATACAAGGAGAAAAAGTGTACTGCATTCAGACGCGTCTTGCGAAATTTCTTTTCCTCGTTAGATAATCAGTAAATAACAATTTACAACCGCGAGGTATATGAGTCTGCAGAAAACTTTGCATAAAAAGTATTCCTCTTACGACATCGCTTTTTTTTCCCCTTGGAACACGGTTTTTCTCCGCTACAACACTTCAAAAAATGTAGAAGTGAAAGTATCAAAATTCTAAATCTCTTTGAAATACAGAAACTATCCTCAAAAGTCTTTATTGACAATCAATTTTCGAAATCAGCGAGCATACCTCCCTCCTCATCTACCTGATCTTATATGTTTTTCCTGAACTTTTCTATGATCATAAATAATATCAAAAGAACCTAAATGATTGGTTACCGTTTTACTGTAAAGTCTTGTATCTAAGTACTCCCATAATACGACCCAAACCACCTTTACCCAGTCTCTTGTACTATGATACCCCAATTCCCGTCTCCTGTCCTGCTCCTCGACCAAGTTAACGTCTAAATGCCTCCATTGCTGTCTTGGACCTTTCCCTTCTACATGTGAACACTCTTGTGCTGTACAACATCCAATGTCTCTCCCATGATTCGTCTCACGAAGTCCCCTACATCCCGTACACCGCGCCAGTCTAACCTGAAGACTGATGTCAGCCACATCAAGCCTGCGCTTTGAGAAGAGTGTGTGTGTGTGTGTGGGTGTGTGTGGGGTACCTCCCTTGACACATCTTCAAGCCTGCCTACCTACCATCTCGACGTAGATCCCCGGGTAGAATACGAGAGGATGAGCCCAGTTGTGTTCCATTAGGACACCTCAGAAGGCTCATCGCTTCCTTTGTGTCTGAGATAATGAAGGCGATTCGAAAATGAATTAATATCTCGCGGTGTTGCTTACAGAAACTGCTTCTCCTTTGTAGCGAGGATGAGTGGATGGGAGAGCCCCCCAAAATGGAGAGATGTGTGCGTGTGTGCGTGTGTGTGTGTGTGTGTGTGTGTGTGTGTGTGTGTGTGTGCGCGCGCGCGTCTCAGAATCCGAGCTACTCTCGTTCTTAATTAGGAGCGCCGTTAGGGTCACTCTTGTTCCCTGCTATGGAACAGACGAAAGGGAAGGTACGTGGAAGAGGAATTTATCACAGCAAGTAATTCCACCACCTGTGGGAAACCCTGTTTGTTACCCTTGTTTATCTGAAGTATGAACCAAGGTGTAATGTGCCACTCACTTTTCAACTGATCTGTTTAACACGGTACATTCACGCTACCACGTCTTCCTTAACACTCTTATCGCGATAACGTAATCTAATAAAGTAACTCTCATCTGTATCACGAACGCCATGGAATAGATAAAGTTCATGCAATGATAAACTTACTTAATAAATAAGTTATCCTATAAAGGTTATCAGTAAAGAGGTACACAACAATAGCCTCTAGATAAAATCTAGTCAAGTCGATAGACAGACAGGGAAGCAGGAATCAACGCAGCTTCATAGGAAGTGCAACTCTTCCGCTCTCACTGCCGTAGAGAGGTGAGGGACGTGCATGCCACAACGAATTAAAGGCTACAAACATCATCCAATCCCTTATAGCATCCCGGAACCCGGGCGCGAAGTTAGCTAAACCCCCCAAACTCAAACATTTAAAGCAAGACGAGTACGTTTGAAATCTTATGATCTACACCTCCCTGACTCGTTCGTTATCACCTGAACAACACATACACCTTTAAAGATAGTCGAGATCTATCTCGGCGTCGAAATGATAAACTGTTAACGTGCTTCGCTTATATCAAGGAACCCCATCGGCTTGTTACACAGGTCAGGGAAAGAAAACACAGGGAGTAGCAAAAAAGGTTTAAGAATGACCTCTCCTCTAGAAGTACGTACGTGGTGGATGCTATTACCACAGCCCTATGATACGTATCTTTGAATACCCAACGGGTTATTACGGATCACACGTACAGGACGGTTTATATACTTTCACAGCCACGTCTTTGGAGGAGGGGGGGAGAGTGAGGGGGGGGATGGATGATGACGACGACGACGCCGCCACAAGTATTAATAGCGTCTGAGAGACATGCCCTCCAAGAAGGCTATCTAATACAACACGGTCCACCAGCTTATCAAATCACCGTCGGTGAATTCAGCATTTACGTCTGATGAACGATATTGACAGATATTGGCCTGGGAGACGGCGGCTGGGTATTAATTATGCGATATTCCGAAATCCTTACATTTTTTACCAACATTTCGTATCTATTGACAAGATTACTGCCTGTGTGGATTGACACATCTCTACGCCGGCATGTTAACTATTGTGATTAATTAGTACTTCAGATCTGATTCAATCTTGTATGTATTTTCTTGTAGATCATATATATATATATATATATATATATATATATATATATATATATATATATATATATATATATAATGAAATGATGAAATATGACACCAATATGTCCAACACAACCGTGAGATATAATGAGGTGGAGCATATCTACATTCTTCACCTGTGCCCCGTCCGTACAATCCCCACTCATGTTTTAAGATAAGCGTGATGACGTCAGAGATAGACAGGCGTGCCAACCTGTGAAAGACAAAGTCGTCTGTATTGATGTTCTTCGGCTCTCCGAAGGCGAGGCTAAGGCTAGCACAAAATGGCGGAAGACCTCGCGTGTCTAAGGCGTAGATGCGTAATTTTAAGCAACATTTCCTTACGTCTTTCTCGGCTCGATATCCTTCTAACTTTTATCGTACCGTGAGAATTGCAGAGGCGTAGTTTTCGCACGCACACGTCCGCTGAAGTTTCCCCCCCATCCCCCACGCGCCAAAAAGCAGACTATATCTAAGCCAATATCTCCATCACACTTACTGGTCATTCAATGAGGAATTAGGGCGTTATTTTTGCCTTAATAAAGCTGGAAGGAGGCGAAAGCGTCAGCGTGTAACAAAGAGGAGGTAACAAACGTGCCTACGAATGGTCCAACCAGCCTTGTGGGATTAATACAACGCGAGGGAATATCTCTCTCCAGTGTCCGTCTTGGTGCCGGAGGGGGGAAATTCTATACATCTTCACTTCTCAGCGGCAGCAGCAGCAAGAGGAGGAGGAGCCTGAGCCTGGTAGCTTTCCTCCTCCTCCTCCTCCTCCTCCTCCTCCAAATCTTCGTGTGCCAGAGAGAGAGAGAGAGAGAGAGAGAGAGAGAGAGAGAGAGAGAGAGAGAGAGAGAGAGAGAGAGAGAGAGAGACGAGAGGGGTACCAGGAGAAATTCTGAAACATCTAGAATCCAATTTCCCTGTAACACTAGCATCCTGACAATCTAATTATGATGGTGTACCCTGGCTTCCCTCCCCTGCCGAGCCCTCGGGCAACCTTGGCTCTGACCCTTAGACGCTCCTGCAGCTTACACAAGATGGCCGCCTGAATTTCAATAGATTTCGCCTGCATATATATTGAAGATATCGTTAGCGTCGGGTTTCATTTCCGATCGTATGGGTTTAATTATGGTGCAGGCCAGTTGCCTTCGGGAGAAGGAGGGGGGGTTGGGGGGGTTTTGGGGGGTTGGGTTGGTTGGGTTGGTTGGGTTGGTTCCTCCCTCTTCCTCCTCCTCCTCGCCCGCCCCTCCCTCCCTCCTTCCGACCCCCATCCCAAGTGTGGTGCAAGGTGATGACTTGAGGTGATAATCGCCTTGTGGTGGTGATGGTGGTAGTAGTGTTGGTAGAGGCCGCCTGGTTACCTAGCTGCCTACAAGACCCCGCCAGCGCAGGAATTAAATGACGTTTCGTCTTCGAGCACGCCATCCATATTTCATCATATAAGTCTTGGGCCCTCAGCACAACACATCCATTAGCCGGCCAAGACCGAGCACTCCAACACAAAATGGCGTCCGAGATTCCCCCACATCTATCCTCCTCTCTCAAGCTCCCCCACCACCTCCTGCTCCTCCTCTCCCTCTACCACCCACCCTCACCCCCCCACACCTTCCTCCTCCTCCTCCTCCTCCGCCTCATCCTTCCCGACTCTCTTCCCTTCGGAGAAGCTCTTGCTCCTCCCACTCCGCGTCTCTCCTCTTGCCTCGTCCCAGCTTCTGCTGCCCACCTCTAACTCTCCACTCGCCCCGAGCTGCCTCTCTCTCTCTCTCTCTCTCTCTCTCTCTCTCTCTCTCTCTCTCTCTCTCTCTCTCTCTCTGCGCGCAACCCCCATAAACCTCTCCCCTTCCAAAATATCATTCTTATTTTCTTTTTTCTTTTTTTTTTCCATTCTTACTACACCGTGACTTAGTGATCTTCATCGTAGTCTATTTCATCCCTTTACGTCTTCCATGTTTAGGACGTGTTTTGGTCAGACTTTGTACAGGGGGGGGGCCAAGTGGAGAGTTAATGACCTTTATAATACGACCCTTTACCCTAGCTAACCCCTGGCCTTACTAATCGTCTGACCCCATACCTTCCTCACAGGCACCATCATTTTGCACCTCCCTCACCCACGTCCTTACCCGTGCCAATGTTTCCCATATAACCCCCCCCTCACCTTACAAACTCCCCCTACCTGACTCAACACCACCCCTCCTCCGATCAAATACCTCCCCTGCCAACAACCTTACTCAACACCTCCCCACCAACGCCAGCCTCCCAGGGAGGAGCAATGACACTAATTCCTATGTACAGAGACTTTGAAAAAAAGGGGAAAACGTTTAGTCTTTTTCACACTTGATTCTCATGTGCGGGTTTTCTGGTTTATCTCTGTCTTACTTTACATATCTAAACTCTCTCTCTCTCTCTCTCTCTCTCTCTCTCTCTCTCTCTCTCTCTCTCTCTCTCTCTCTCTCTCCTCCCCGACCACCGAGTGTCTCACTCATCCATAACATTATCCATCCATCACCATAACTCTCCCTCCCTTCCTCCCTCCCTCCCTCCCTCCCTCCTACTGACCCTCCCACTCTTCCAGGCTCCCCTCCCACTCTGTACCCCCTCCTTCCCTCTCCCCATCCACTCCGCCTCTCTCTCTCTCTCTCTCTCTCTCTCTCTCTCTCTCTCTCTCTCTGGAGGGGCACCTCTCAGCTGATGCGTCGTTCACACACTCTCTTCCTCTCTTTCCCAGACTCGCCTCGTGTTTATCCTTCACTTTGATTTTCCTTGTCATACTTTCTTCAAAACTATTGTCTCTCCTTTGACTTATAACTTGACGACAGTATATCAACATGTGTGTGTGTGTGTGTGTGTGTGTGTGTGTGTGTGTGTGTGTGTTTGATTACCATTTGTGTGTTGTGGGGAGAGAATCTTAACCCGTGTTGCCCCCGTCTCTTAACCTTATGTATATGTACCATGTCTTTCCCTCTTTGTTGTACACACGCACACACACACACACACACACATACACACACATACCTCAAGCGTCGACCAACCCCAAGTGTGGAAATGAACATCTGGGTTGACTGTGGACTGGTTGGAGCGTCCAGAATTCGAACTTAGAGGGGTCCACACATGAATCAAATCGGCGACGCAAACCATTACACCACGGAAGCCACTGTATGTGTGTGTGTGTGTGTGTGTGTGTGTGTGTGTGTGTGTGTGTGTGTGTGTGTGTGTGTGAAATACCAATGAAATGTCAGGGTTATGACGTTAAACACAACACACTGTATCCTATTTTTTGGAATAACTCTTCCATTATTTTCATTTCCACTTTTTTTTATCAACCATTTTACTCTTTTCCAATTTGCCTGTCATACTTTTATTCTGTTGTTTCACTTATCTTCTCTTTCCTTGTGATACTCTTCTGCATTTCTTTTCCTTATTGTGCTAAATTTATTGGTTCAACATCACAGTTTCTCTTGCCTGTGATTGCCCATTTCTCTTTGTTATTCCTTTACTAGCTCCTTACCTTTCTCCTCTTTAACTTTCACTTTACTCATTTCATATATTCACGGTCCTCTCCCATACATATTCCTGTGTTCCCATCTTTACTCTTTATTCTACTGTTCCCCGTTTTTACTTTTTCATTTCTTCCATCTCATTTTCTTTATTTGTGATCCTCTTTTCCATTACTTCTCAAAATTTTCATTTATCTTTCAAAATTTTTCCTTTCTTCTTGCTTACTAACCGTTCCTTTTCCTCTCCCTTTCTGTTCTGCAGCCTATTCTATTTTTTCTCTCACTACATCTTCTCTTTCTCTCTATCTCCCTCTTTTCTCTTTCCTCTTCCCCCAGAGCTTTTTACTTTTTTTCTCTCTCTCTGCGTTATCTCCATTTCCTCCTCTTCCATTTTATTCTCCCTCCTCCCCTACCCTTCTGATTTTCCCTCTATCTCCCTTTTATCCCTTCTCTTTACTTTCCTTCATATTCACAATTTTTCTCCTTCCTGTATTTTCCTAATTCATTCTACTTTTCTCCTCCTTTCTTCATTATCTTTCTTTCCATTTCCATCCATTTGTTTCCCTACCTTTCCTTCATTCCCTCTTTTTTCTCTCTTCTGTCCGCTTATTTCATTTCTTTCCTTATTTTCTTTACATATTTTTTTCAATATATATCCACAATTGTTTTAATTCATTCTTGTCTTTTTTTTTTTTACTTTTACTCTTTAGTTTCTCTCTTTTCCTCACTCAATCCTCCTCTTCGTGTCTTTCTCTATCCGCTACTTCATCCTCATCAATTTTTTTCTTCCATTCTCTTCTTTCTCTTTGTCTTTTCCTTTCTATCGCCCCTCATCTTCAGTCTGTACCACCATCTTCTTATACTTTTAATATTACTCTATCCCCTTCCATCCTCATTATCTATCTGTTTAACTCCTCCTCCCCTTCTTCTTCTTCTTCTTCTTCTTCTTCTTCTTCTTCTCTCTCTCCTCCTCCTCCTCCTCCTCCTCCTCCTCTCCCGTCCCGCATCTTCCCCTCCCTGCCAACCAACGAGAAGTGAACACATCACCGCCGCTGCTCTGTCCCCGAGCACGCGGCTTCGAATCTCCATATTTCACACACCCGGAACAATACGACCCCAAGAGAGGGCGGTCAAAAAACTGCTAATAGCAACCTAGAGATGTCTAGAACAACAAAGGCAGTAATTACACCGGCCACAAACGACGGGTTCTTTGCAATTACAACGGCAACATAGCGTCGAGTTCTTTGAATCTTTTGCTCTCTCTGACCCGTAATTATAACAACGAAAACCAGGGCGGGGTCGTTAATTAATCTATATGCAAACTAACGGTTATATAGAGTCGTACATGAGAATAATACTCGTACCAATACTTCTGAAAGGGCCAATACCGGGGGCATAATTTGTCTCCTTGTTTACCTCCCTCTTAAGACTAATGAACGGTATTAATTAGCGCCACCATCTTGAGATGCGGACGTGTGCAGGTAGGACGGGAAAAGAAATATCATCTCCCTTCACCCACCCCCCAACCTTGCACTTCCACTTTGAGCAGAGGATCTAACACAGGTCTAGCACCTTGGCCAAGAGCACTCCGCCTTTCATCACTATTAATATCGAGAAGGCTGAAGCCTCCGCCTCCAAAGTAGGCTCCATAAATTTGGGAAACATCTGAGAGTGTGCAAGTCAAAGCGTTTATGAGTTTCATATATCAAACTTGGCTCCAAAGGCTTCAAACAAGATGGCGACGCGACCGTAAGGAGAGAGAGAGGGAGAGAGAGAGAGAGAGAGAGAGAGAGAGAGAGAGAGAGAGAGAGAGAGAGAGAAGGAGAGGGAGGGAGGTAGAAGAGGCCATGATGATGCCCGCTGCGGTGAGGAAGGCCACTGGAGAAGCCGGGTGAATGCCAAGAAATTCGAAGGAGCGAGAAGAAACACGAAAAAAAAACTAACTGTCACAGAAATATTCGATATGTCGCAAAATAATTTTGGAAAAATCATGGGGACCTTAAAAAGCCTTTGGAAATGCCTCTCCATATAAAAAAGAATAAAAATTATAAATATTCTACGACCATAAAACATAAGAAAGAAGAATAATTTCATAAAGATCTAAATGAAAGCGAGAGCTCAAGAAATTAGTGGGTTAATTTTTTTTCTCAAACTTAAATTTAAGGAACTTTCTTCTATAAGACCATATGATGATTTTATAGAATTTAAGATATATGTGTTCGTGCGGCTGGAAGGAGTTAACAAATAAACACGGATAAAGGAATTCTAAATATGAGAGAAATGAACAACATCAAATACACAATAAACGTAAACGCTGGTTTAGCGCTCTGTCATAACAACTAGAAAAGTGAAGAGGAAAGCGAAAGATTACACAAACCAGCTTTAGGCCAGACTCATGTCAGCTCAGTTCCGTCTTTTTTTCATCAAAGGAATAAAACTCCTGAAGAGAACTTCAAACTTCAGGACTTGGCAGTAAGGTATGCAGAATCTGTTGTAGTTCTGACCAGTTTAAACCAGGCTACGCGTTTGTGGCATTCCGTGAGTCTCAAAGGTAGTCCAAGAGACTAAATGGTGTTTCAACAGACGCACAGATATTCCAGTAGTCTTGCCGGTATTTCCAGAACCTCCAATGTATATTGAGGAGTCTTTAAAGTATGACTAGAGTCTCGGTGGTATTTCAGAAATCCCTCTGGTACTTCAACATGAGCGTCTGGAGGCTTACACAATAACTAAGAATATATAACCTTGAGACCTCGAGTGTTCCAGAGTTTTAGGAGTAATTATGGAATCATAAAAGCGCCATGAACGTCCACAATTTCTTTCCTTTTATTCTTCTTCCTTGGAGTTCCCAAAGTCCCGTAATATATCCAGGTTTTATAAGACATTCTTTAGTATCACGAAATTGTGCAAGATACTGTGGTGCTCCGCGATTCTTGCAGGATGCTCCACGACTCAAAGCGTTACTTGTAAAGTATCAAAGAAATTTTTTTTTCCCCCTTTTTCAAGGACTTGCGTTTGTACTCTAGCGGTGCTAAAAGATCTTTCATGAATACCAGTGAGGCTCGCACTTCTAAGGGAAACTTTAATCCCAGAGAGAGAGAGAGAGAGAGAGAGAGAGAGAGAGAGAGAGAGAGAGAGAGAGAGAGAGACAGACAGACAGACAGACAGACAGACAGACAGATAGACAGACAGACAGACACACAGACAGACACACAGACAGACAGACAGACAGACAGAGTTTCCTATTTTTAATGTCTTGCATCACTACATCTCTTCAGCGAAATGGACATACACTTATACCCAACTTCCAACCGTAAAAAGTAGACACAATTCACACGCTTAACACAAGCTCGCAAAGACCAATAAAATGATGTGGTTGAGGAGAGGCTGAAGCACCTCGTACGGACAGTAAAAGGCCAGTTAAGACCAGCCATTCATTATTCCAGAACTGAAAGTAACAAACAACAACATTCTGGCTTTATGAACTATCCCCGGGTTCGTTTCCAGTGTGGGACACTGTCATTAATCCCGTGTTTTATTTTCTCCTTTCTTTCTCGCAAAGTGAATAACAGCGTCGAGCCTTCAATATTTTCCCCCTCGACGCTATTTCCCCGACCAACATTTCAGTTCATAACGTCACACGGAAGAATTCACACGAACATAAAATAAGAAACAACCGTGTGATCGTAATAGGAAAAAAATAAAAGAAATTCATATTGAGGGAAAATAATTTGTGCAAAAACTTCGGCACCAACACAGTGAAAATAACTCTCACCGGAGTGGACCATGAGGGGGTAAATTCACGTGAAAATCAACTGTTAGTGGCGGAGTGTACGAGAGCAAGGGGAAAATACAGGGAATCAATGCTCCAATTTACATTTTTTATGCCTGGGAGTATTTAGAACACTGCTGGGTCTGGGTCGCGTGTGTTCATCATTTACCCCCCAACCTCACCCATCCTCTCCCTCCTCCACCAAGCACTGCACATATCTGTCTGTGTTTATGCGTGTCTGTCTGTTTATGCACGCGTGTTTGTATGTTTGTCTGTCTTTTTATGGTTTTTGTATGTGTGTGTGTGTGTGTGTGTGTGTGTGTGCTCCTCTCTATATCTATCTGTCTACCTGTCTACATATCTTACTATCTATCAATGCACTTATTCATCTATCAGTCTATCTTCATCTTTCTATCCATGTATCTCTTCACCTTCCCTTTTCGTTTTCTATATATCTCTCTCTCACCTTCTCTCTCCCCTTTCGCGCCCCATACCTTTATCTACTTCACACCCAATTTATAACAGATATCCCACTGTCTAGCCCGTCCTCCTTCCTTCCTTCCTTCCTTCCTTCCTTCTTCCTTCCTTCCTTCCTTCCTACGTGTGTCCTATGTCTCAGGGTTACACTGGTGGGAGGCGTGCCACTGCAGCACCCACCATCTTGTAATATTCTTGTGGAAATTCTCCGTCCTCCACTTCGACTACTACATCAAGAACCCCTGGGGAACCGCTTTTGCTGTCAGCCTCACGTCATCCCCATAGGAAAGATACTGGACGGAGGAGGAGGAAGAGGAGGAGGAGGAGGTGGTTCCTCTCACCCTAATAGAACACAATTCGGATACCGTCCACAGTACACATCTCACGGTGGATAGTGAGGTGATTAGATTGAGGTTCGTCAAACGTCTTCCCCGTGAGGTATATTCTATGGCATTAAACCATATATATATATTTTTTTCGTTCGAAGGAATATTGACACAATCAATAATCCCTAACTTTTTCTTCTATATTGTTCTCTGCTTGTTTGACTCCTTTCACTGCACCATTTTTTATTCACATATATTACTAGACCTTATCAATCCATCCTATTATCCTCCTTCACTCTGTTTTCCTCCTGCAACTTCTATCTCTCCTTTAAGACCGGGGCATTGGAACCTCATTTCATTCCTCCTCATCCCTCAACTTATTCTTTTCCTTCAAGAAGATGCATGGAACCTCCTGTTCCTCCTCACCATTCTCCTCCATCCTCAAATTGTTGTTGTTCTTCTTCTTCTCCTTCTTCTCCTTCCTTTCCCTCAGCACCTTCTTCTTCTTCTTCTTCTTCTTCTTCTTCTTCTTCCTTTCTCTCAGCACGGGGTATGGAACCTGCTCTTCCTCCTCCATGTCTGGCGACGGCGGCGGCGGAGTCGCTGCTGTGTGCGGCGGGCAGGTGAGTGTGACAGGTGAAGGGGTTTGGAGAATAGCCACATACACCGCTTTGCTCTACAACCATCCACCCACCATCCTGCACCCCCTCGCTTTAAACCCTCCCTTCTTCTCCGGTGATTCAGAGGCGTCTCTTCTCTCGCTTTAATTTTCTGAGGCTGGCAAGAAATTCGTATAATTATATAACACTGTGGGAGGGAGGGAAGGCCGGCGCTCCTAATCTGACATTTAATACAAGAGGCCTTAGCGAGATAATTGCGGTAAATCTGAATTAATCAAACGGCCGACTTATCTGTTCTCCCATGATAATGAGATTATACAACAAAATTAATATACAGAATTTGAATCACTTTTTTTTTTCAGATTGTAACCTGTACATTATCAAGAAAATTGTCAACAATAGCAACATCATCTAGACTCGGTGTATTTGTATATACAACATGTAAAAATAACAGTAAGAGAGAATCAATGCTATTAAAAGATATCCAACCCTTTATCTGGCGCATGACACTATACAGAGGCAAATGATTATTATTAGATACGAATACATTCTTATCCGTAGTTCTCCGGCAACAATAATACAAATCCTTCAAAGTTGATGACCACAGAAAGAGAACTACATATGCGGTGAACGTTGGAGTGGTCTTAGAAATATCTTGAACACCTGAAGAACCTGTTCATTGTTCGACTTGTGGTTATAACTTGATGTTAAGGGCCTTAATGACCCGGGTAGAGTCGAATGGCCTAAAGGCCAAATAACTTACTAACCATTATCATAAACACGGAGCGACTGCAAGCGCGAAACCCTTATCTTTTTTTTGATATATCATTCTTAATGAACAAAGTAAAGGTCTAGTTTGCCGGGGATGGCAAAACAAAGGTTGTTTAATTTTAACGCACCAATTATTAGTCTCACCACTTGTTGAGCAGTGGCAAGGGATCCAAACAAATAGTAGCTAACGATATCATATACTTTTTTGCCCCCTTTGTAATGCATGATGGAGGTTCAGTCCTTCCACTACAATATTCAATTCTGTATCATATTCATTTTTCGTTATTCAATGTAAAAAAAAAAATGTGTGCTTAATTATAAGCAGAGAGCATTATACTTTTTTTTTTCTGCATCCAAAAACAAAAAGCAACTTTCTAAATGCTCGTGATTAGTTTATGTACACACACACACACACACACACACACACACACACACACACACACACACACACACACACACACACACACACACACACGCACAAATTTAACAAACAATTCACCCCAATATTCAGTCCATCCTTAGGCAGAAAATTAATATTCATTTTTATAAACCTTGTAGGTGAAATATTTCACAGAAAATATTCAGACACCATCTGACTCTCTTATAAATATATATTTAAACGACTGAAATCTAAGATTCCCGCTGAATACAAATGGACGGATGAAAAAAAAAAATTCATTATATATGACGCCGAAGTGCTATACACATT
Organism: Panulirus ornatus; assembly: GCF_036320965.1. Lineage (NCBI taxonomy): Eukaryota > Metazoa > Arthropoda > Malacostraca > Decapoda > Palinuridae > Panulirus > Panulirus ornatus. Next base: position 4,003,149 of record NC_092258.1, read on the forward strand.
GAAAGAAAAAAATGTATATTCTGGTAATGTATTTACCAGCATCGCATATCTACAGGAACTCGAACTAGAGAAATGAATATTCGAAGCATCGGCGAAGTGTTCTGTATTATCATTTTTTCTTTTACCGTGGTATCCACAGTTTTAATCGTGTTGGGATATCATACAACACTTGTTCCAGCAGCCAACTGTTGTTATTCAGGGCCTGGCTCCTCGCCGGCAGTATTTGTGACAATAGTGAAGCTTTTAAGCCAACATCGCTACTATAGTTATGACACGAAACACACTGTGTTGGATGGGTTATTGTGCCACACACACACATAGCCTCTTTCCCTGTCAGCGAAATACAATGATAAAGCAACACACGATGCTGAAAATAAAGCCAATGAAGTGTTTCATTCGCAGTGTCGTAATGAAAAAAAATGAAAAGAGGGAAAGAGAGGTTTAATCTCTATCTGAGCGAAAGTGACCTTCAATAAGGATGGGTCTTGCAGGCGTGGGGCGGAGGGCGGTGGTTTGAAGGGATGATGGTGAAATGGAAAGCATAGGTACACAGCCACAAAAATGCTCTCCCTATGTTACAGGAGGAGGAGGAGGAGGAGGAGGAGGAGGACACAGCCACAAAAATGCTCTCCCTATATTACAGAAGAAGGAGGAGGAGGGGTGAGCAAGGAGAGAGAGAGAGAGAGAGAGAGAGAGAGAGAGAGAGAGAGAGAGAGAGAGAGAGAGAGAGAGAGAGGCACGGGCGTGGGAGGAAGACCATCCCAGCATCCGCCAGCACGCTGGGATAAAATTGACACTTCACATCTGAATGCTGTACCGGGGCGGGCAGATGTGACAGACCCTATTATTACACCCAGGAGCGGTCCTGTCTGTGTAGGTGACCTGGTCTCTTCGCTACTGTGACCTGTCTTGGAGTAGTGACCTAGTCTCTCACACCCTCTCGCACCCCTTAGTGTGACCTGTGTGTTTGTGTGGGAGAGGGGGAAGCGCTCTATTCTCTCTCTCTCTCTCTCTCTCTCTCTCTCTCTCTCTCTCTCTCTCTCTCTCTCTCTCTCTCTCTTTCTCTCTCTCTCTCTCTCCTTGTATGGAATATGCGCAGGGGTGACCTCGTCTCTTCTTGTGTGACGTACCTGGGGCATGACCAACCACAGTGACCTGCCGAGGAAGTGACCCAGAATCCACTGTACGTGACCTGCCTTGGTAGATGCTCAACCTCTCCCGCAGTGTCCTGCTCAAAGGGTGATTTCTGACCCCTATTATGACCTAAGTGGATATACAACACACCACTCTACCTGTCTATGTGACCTGTTTAAATGACCATCTCTGCGACCTTTCTAAGTGGTGATCAATGTCACTTTCATGTGACCAGACTTATGAATGGTCTCTCCCATGTCATTTCATAAGCAACGGATTAACCCTCTGCGCTCTGACCTCTGACCTCTGTCTTGGAATGACCTCATACGCGAAGTGACCCACTGCGGCAAAGATGACCTTTTCTCCCCAGGGTGGAGTCACCACGAACTGACCTATGCACTGGCTTTGTGGAGGCTGAGTGTTTGGTAAAGGAAAGCAATTTTGACCATTCTCAGTATTATGCATTTGTTGATATCGAAACCAATAGCGCCTTTTGTGGTTGATTGGATGGTTATTTGGCCCTCAGGCCTATCAACTACCAGGGTCGTTAAGGCCCTGAACTGACGTCAAGTTATAACTATCGACCAAATGATCTTCAAAAACCTCCTTTAGGTTTTCATGATAATTCTCAAAGACTCTATATACACTCTCACCGTTATATACATTCTCACCGTATCATACATATTGTCCCTTGCGTATATAAGTTCCAGGTATGAATTAATCTTTGATATGTCTAATTTGATAAGGAGTTCTTTGTGTTTTCATGGCAGGCTCGAGTGAGAGCCTGCGGAAGCTGGTGTCTGAGTTCGGGGGAGTGTGTGGAAGGAGAAAGTTAAGAGTACAAGACTTAAAGACTTCTAACAACACATATCACAACGCCTTTAACACCTGTGTTAAAATGATACTTATTTTCACGAAAAAAAAAGAATTAGGAAGACCGCTTGAAAACCGTATTTCCATCTTTTATGAAATTTTAAGAAATAGTTTTTCTCTAATTATCATTTTATCTTTTCTTCCTTCCAACATCTACTTCCTTCACCAGCCTCCCGGTCCACGCATGGAGATGAACGACTTCCTCATATTTTTCTCTCGTTTCTCATTTTTTGTCTTTTGTTATATCCTCGACCCCTCTCTCTTCATTCCTGCTCTTCATTTGCTTCCCATCTCCTCCCATCCTTCCTCCCTTCCTTCCTTCCTTCCTTCCTTCTCCACTGGACGGTCAAGGACGGCACAGATAATCAGATTAGGAGACAACTCATTATCATCCCCCACGTCCTCTCCTTACGACTCCCAGACTCGAACCCCCATCACACCAACCCCACTCCCACCCCTCTCTCTCTCTCTCTCTCTCTCTCTCTCTCTCTCTCTCTCTCTCAGTTCCACGAGTCAACTCATCTACTTCCTCCGGGACTCCATGCTGAAATCACATTAACGAAAGCTATTGTTAAACTATTATTAATCTACCCTATGTTGAACCACACACACACACACACACACACACACACACACATATATATATATATATATATATATATATATATATATATATATATATATATATATATATATATAAGGAAAGAGGATCTCCGTGACATAAAGATGGTGATGGTGGTGACGACAATGGTGATGGAGAGATAGTGATGATGGTGATCATCATTCTAATAACAAGGCTGATGGTGAGACCGATGAATTTTTAATATGATAAGGTCGCCGAAGAAGTAGATGGTAATGCAGGTTGGTGCCGATAACAATGGTCAAAACCAAAGCTGATAACTGCAGTAACGAAGAAGAGGAAATTAATGAAAGAGATGGAAATAAGTGATGCAAAACATGAGAATGATGGATAATGATGACAACCAACAAAATCACCACAAGTGAGATAGTGATGAAGAACACGCGAATACTGACGTCATAAACATAACAATAACTGATTCTGATAAAAAGAGGCAGATAAAGATGACACTAGAGACACCACAATAGAAAGAATGCACGAGGACGTCGCAAGAGAAGGCATGAGAGGGGAATGAAGACGAAAGAAGACGTGACACTGGCAAAGAAGAAGACACAAGAGGGACATGAAGAATGGGAAAGGAGAGGTAAGAGTGTTACAGGCGAAGGGGAAGAAGAGGAGACGAAGAAGGAGAAGAGACAGGAAGAACAAAATGTCACAGAAGATAGCATAGAAGGATGAAGAAGAAGGGTGGCAGAGGAGGATGAAGAGGGTGGAAGAAAGACACAGAAGAAGAGAGCAAAGGAAGATGAAGAAGCTGAGAATAAAACACGGTAGAAGGAGGGATAAAGGAGTGAAAAATGTAGCTGTAGAGAGGGAGATGAAGAAGTGCAGGGATGAGGAGGGGTGATGGTGGCGGCGGTGGTAGAAGCAGCAGCAGCGGCGGCGGTGGTGGTGGTGGTGGTGGATGACTTATTCACCCCAGGAGGGCCCCTGCTGGCTCCCGAGACGCGGCCCTGGCAACAAGATGGCCGACCTTTCTCTTCCAGCCTCCTCCACTCCGGGCTAAGACGCGCCCCGCCGACCCAGTCATTTCCTCACCTTCTGCCACCTCACTCGTCCCCTCTCTTTCCTATCTCGTTTAATCCGTGATTTTCTACCTCCTTCCTCTTCTATCTTTACTGAATGAACTGCTTCTCGCCTAAATATAAACACCCTTCCTTGAGGCCTTAAGACGAAGATAAGCCTTCATCAATACCCTGTCCTTCATCTTGTGCATATGAAAGCCACCGTTAAAACCCTAAAAAGAACAACACACAAATTCAATTTTTTTTTTCCGAAAATCCGTTGCGGTCACTTAACTGGATTAATAAATAATGCATCACATACACATTAATTAGTATTTAATATTCACAGGGGAGGGGGGAAAAATTGAGGCAACGTACATTTATTCCCTCAATGAGCATTCACGGGTGCGATAAAAGTGATGGGGTATAAAAGAGCATTTCGTATTTGATAATATTTCCAGGCACGTTCCAGCAGTGTCTGGAATGAAGGACCTGAATTCAATTCATTCTTTTGTATATTGGCGTCTAGAGATTATTTCATTCATTCATTTACTTCTTAATTGACTCCATCTCTGATAATGCTACAGGCATATATATATATATATATATATATATATATATATATATATATATATATATATATATATATATATATATATATATATATATATAGTCCTTAATGCTCTAGCCCAAGTTTAATGTCCTAAAGTATATGTAACTATTAACACTGCTTCTCCCTTATCATTGTAATTATATTGCAGTCATTATTATTTTCATAATCATCCTATGTTTATTGTGATCGCTGCTTCTGCTACTATTAATATCATTATTGCTATTATCATAATCATCATTATTGTCATTATGATTATTGTCATTATCATTATTATTATCATTATTATTATTATTATTATTGTTATTATCATTATTATTATTACTATCATTATCACTTATCATTTTCATTATTTCATCACCATTATTATCTATCATCATTAATCTCATTATCAACAGCATCACTGATCTTCGAATTAGTTATCATAATTGTTATCATTATTGCTATTGTTATTATTATAATTATTATTATTATCATTATTATTATCATTATTAGTGTCAACGCAGAAAATAACAAATGTGACAAATAAAAAAATCAAGTAAAAAAAATGGTAATGGAAATTCAGCATGAAATGTAATTAGTAAAAATAATACATGTTTGTTAAACGGACTGATCAGCTGTATACAGTGTTTATTACAATGCTCAGATGTTTTGATCACCGTTAGACAAAAAAAGATTTTACATATATATATATATATATATATATATATATATATATATATATATATATATATATATATATACTTAGTCTGATCTAATTTCTTATGTTTGTGCGTATGTGTGTGTGTGTGTGTGTGTGTTAAGAGCAACAGCGAATTAAAGACGACCATAAATCAAAGACCATCACACAACATCTGTCGACGAAGAGACAGATATTTTCATTTGACCATCCCACACAACCAGCTGTGTTCGAATCAGTGAATCATACTATCGAATCATACACGTCAGTCTGTCTGTCTGTGAACCTTTATCCCCCAAGAGTTGATCAAAACCCCTGACGTATCTCCACACTAAGTTATAACTACGATACACCGGATACAACAGAAGCTTCTTAACAATCTAAGTGGTGAAGGATTTCCTTTATATCGCTATTATTTTTTTTTTTACTCTAAATATATCCACAGTCTTCTAAATATATCAGTCTTCTTCTTCTTCCTCGCTCTGAATGGATCTGTCTCTCTATTGCTCATAATCTGTTCCGTGAAACACTTCTTTCCGACGATGTTTTCTAAAAGATGGAAATATTTTACAAAGTAATTGCTATCTTCGCTTTCTGTAGCTCATAACTGCTCAACTGCTGAAAATATTTTTCGTAGAAGATTTCCTTCCACAACTATCTTCAAACTAAATAGATCTTACAAAATAATCTTTACTTGCGCTTTCAATGGATCTATTTCCTGTATCATTGGTAATCTATATCGAAACAACAAAATATAACACTTCGTTCCGGCGATGTTTTAAAACTGAGATATCTTACAGGGCGTTACTGGACCTGACTCTTGCATCATGAGAAGGATCAACACTAGCCAAGAACACTGCTACCCTTCCCATCTTAGGCCTCGGACGGATGTATGGGAAGGCTCACTTTCCCATCACTCTGTCCCTTCAGCTTTCCCATACAAAGGTGGGAGGGAATGGGATGCGAATATACAAGTAAGAGAAATGCAAAGACCTTCATGTCTACTATAAAAAGCAAAGGAATGTATATAAATATACCAAGAGAGAGAGAAAGAGAGAGAGAGAGAGAGAGAGAGAGAGAGAGAGAGAGAGAGAGAGAGAGAGAGAGAGAGAGAGAGAGAGAGAGAGAGAGACGGCCACTCCAACCTAGAAATCATATTGTATAGCAGAAGGAAATTCCACTAGCGTACGCCGCTGTACTGCAGGAGGCTGGCGTGGGTATGAAGGAAAGAGGCAGAGCAAGCCAGATAAGCAGGCAAGGTAAGCAGGCAAGCAAGAGGCAGCAGAGGAAGGGAACCAGCAGGAGTGTACACAGGAGGTGGTTCTCTTGAGCCCGGACCATTCCATTAGGCCAGGTCTTAGGATTCAACTACTGTGTGCCTTCGATGGCTGCAGGATTTCATATCGTTGTTAAGGGCTATTATTGATGATATTAATGGAGGAGACGAGGCAGCAGTGGGGGGAAATTCAATGTTAGGATACACTTGGGATGACTTAGAGGATCATTGAGCTGGACTGTAAGTCAAGGCAGATAATCTTGGCGCTCCAGACAGCTGACTAGCGCGTCTCAGGTATGCTTATTGAGGGTATCTCTGGCTATACGGACCGGACTCTGGGGTATGTCTGGCTATACGGGACGGACCCTGGGGTATGTCTGGCTATACGGACTGGATCCTCGGGTATGTCTGGCTATACGGGACGGATCCCAGAGTATTTTCAATCTTGCAACTCAAGTATCTCCTTTTACAAAAGCCAGCCATGTCCGCAGGCGAAGACTACAATGAGGTGATGTTGTTATGTGTTGGTCTGGGCAGGAGAAGTGTTGAGTAGTGGAGTGAGGTGAGGTGCTGGGTGTCTTCAGCGTGGGAATCGTGTCTTTGGTATAAAGGATCATCCTGCGATTCGTGAAGTCAATGAATATATTGTTGAGGAGATGTATGGCGTCCAGAAAGCAGATGAGAAAGTGAGATTCGAGTCTGTAAAGTGGAGTTGGTTATGCATCTAAGTGGGCTAGATTTTAAGATTCAGTTGAGGAGAAGGTTGGTTTTGATCAGTGTTTTGTCGAGTCATTTCAGCGTGAATGTGTTATGCCAGTGTGGTGTTTGCTGTCAATTGTGGTCAAGTATGAGTACAGATGGCTGAAGTGTGAGGTTGGATGAGCTTCTCATGTATACCTCAAGTTGGTCGGTGGTGACGAAGTGGTCCAGACAGTATTGCTGCGCAGGACTGTTGATTGAGACAAAGGTTGACCGAGAATATATTGCGATAGACGTAAGAGAGTGAGGATGGCCAGTGAAAATAATGATGACAATGGCAGTGATTCACAACCCTAGCAGTGATAATCACTGTGCACCTGTGACAGCGAACCATAGGATTATTAGATGAACAGTAATATTATAGATTAATACAGATGATGATAGGGATTGTGTTATGCAGTCAGATATAGGCAGCAAATGTAATAAAAGTGATATCAAGGGATATCAATCGTAATAAATCAAAAAGATACTTCACTGTCATGTTGACAGAAATGAAAATAAGAGATCGGTAATGATAGGTATCCAGTGAGAAACCCACTTCTTCAATAACTACATACGAAAATACATTCAAGGAATACAAGCTGCATAATCTCAACATACATGTCGCCATAAGTAATCCAATTCATAAAATTTCCACCATCACGCGAGCACGACGGCCACCAACCCTCTTTAGAAAAGACAAGAGCAAAAGAATCTTTCAAGACAGAATCGCTGAAGGAAAATCCAAGACTAACATCTCAATACAAGAAGACTGTAACTTGGCTAAGAGATGTTGAAAAATCACCTTTTAATATTCGTGAAAGAAAGACATTACGTGAATAAAAATTAGTTTCTTGTACCGTCCTCTCCTCCATCACCGATGACACAGGCTTCTGACAAGAGCAATAATACGAGAGGCGAAACTTGTAACAGGCGAGGGAGGGAATAGGAGGCGCTCCATCCTTGACCACTGGTGGAAAGGGGGGGAGCCATCTTGTGCGGAGGGGGGTAGAGAGAGAGAGAGAGAGAGAGAGAGAGAGAGAGAGAGAGAGAGAGAGAGAGAGAGAGAGAGAGAGAGAGATTCTCTCCGTAACTTACTATGACACTGTGTAAAATGTGGTATAGAGGGGGCGAGTAGCAGTAGGTAGTGGTAGGCACGTAGGTAGATGGGTACCCTTCAGAAGGGGAGGAGGCGGAGAATGGAGGGAGGGAGTGAGGGAAGGAGTGAGTGGGGAGGAGGAGGAGAAGGAGGGAGAGGAGGAGAGCTCCTTTCATTACACTTCAGTTTTGGCGAGTTGGCAGGGAGCAACTTCAGCTATGAAGGAGGAAACAGGAGGGACTTCAGGTGCAGACTTAAGCTTCCGTCTGAGAATGAGGAGAAGGTAAACTTTGGTAGATGGTGGAGGGGGGGAGGGAGAGGGAATTTCGTGGACCGGGGTGTTACCTGGCGAGCTTGCTAGCTAGCAATCTGGCTAGCTGGCTGGCTAGTAAGCTAGCAGTGTGGCTAGCTGGCTGATAAGTTAGCTAGGTGATTTGCCTTCTCACAGAAACACTCATAAAAAAAAAACATACAATCCTTCTTAAGGATTTCTTTGTAAAGTTTTTTCAAAAAATGGAATACATATAAAGTGAAACTTATCACAGCAAATTTCCTATCATTTGAAACAGATCTTTCAGAAAGAGAGGATTTACAGAAGACTGCTCCTCCAACACATATATATGTATATACATATATATATATATATATATATATATATATATATATATATATATATATATATATATATATATATACACACTTCAAGGATAAAAGAAATGTTACTTTTGAAAGCACCAAGTCGACTGACCTGGGCGGCTCTTTCCCTGGTCAGAAAACAAACGGAAAAATAATAAAAACAGACGTAATATGACAAGAGAGAGGGGAAGAGGCGACCCAGCACAAGGCAAGCTGCGCCTGTTACCTTGGTAAAGATTAAAATTGAAACACCGTTTTAAAATCCTTTCATCTACCAATTCCGTTTATGGTCTATGTCAGGCCAGGCGGACGCAGCTGGAAAAAGAAGGAAAAAAAATTTCTTCCCACTCAAATGAACGTAGTGTTTCACTCATATCTGAGGAGACAGGTGGGCTCTCTCTCTCTCTCTCTCTCTCTCTCTCTCTCTCTCTCTCTCTCTCTCTCTCTCTCTCTCTTATTTCAATGTTTGGGGGTGTCCATTCTGAATTCCACTTTTTTTTTTTTTCTAAAAAGTTGTCACTGGCTAAGCCAAAGGTCGTATCGTCCCAGTCTAGGATGGTTCCGTCGTGCTCTAGTGTCGCAACGGCGTAGTCGATGGTCGTTCAGCTGTGCTTAATGATTAGTACAGTCGTGCTCAATGTGTCGTGCCGCCGTGCTCCGGGAAATTAAAAGAATAAAAAATCACAGGAATTGAAAAACTCTACTTCACTTGCATTTTGGGCGTACACGTTTCGCAGTCACTTGTTACTATACAACTGAAAACACATTTGGATATCATTCCATCGGAAAAATAAAGCCACGATCATCATACTTTCCTCAAGCGCTCTAATATATATATATATATATATATATATATATATATATATATATATATATATATATATATATATATATATATATCAAAAACCAATAAATCATACACAAGTCTTTCTACATGTGGAATACCACAAGAACCTCCCCTTCTCAAAGAAAGCAACTGGAGCTTTTTTTCGCGTCTTCTCTTTCCCTTTTCTTAGATCCAGTCGAGGTTGAATTTACAAATAACCCAGAGGTACAAGTGCACCAGACTATTGCATACCAATAAACTACCCCGATGAAAGTTTGATCCTGTGGGGCCACGCAAGGAAATGTATGTTTGTCAATTCATGCTGAAGTAATCTAAAATTTAGCATCTTTGACGCCTTCTGCCTTATTTCGACGTTCGTTTATATACTTGCTCGATTTCGTTGAAACTTTCAGTGAGAATATCAGTAACGCTGTTGTTAAGATTGACTGGGGAGAAATGAATTTTTTTTTTCTAGGAGTCTTAAAACAAAAAGGGGATTTTACTTTCTCTCTCTCTTTTTCTTTCTATTATCTCCTTCATATGTTCTCCGACTGTCTGGACTGTTCAAGCCCAGCACTGCCGACATAAAAAGAATTTCTCGATTCTTTTAAAATCTTAGAACAAGCCATGAGATGTTATGTTGTGTGATATACAGCTATGAATACAATATATATATATATATATATATATATATATATATATATATATATATATATATATATATACATATGAGTGTCACTGTAGCTAGATGTGTAATTTTAATCTTATCTTCCTTTCTCGTCTCTTATTTTCCAAATGATCTACTTGACTTCAATAAAACTAGAGAAGTAAGAGAAAAAGAGAGAGAGAAAAAAAGAAGAGAGACGGAGACGAAGGCGCGCCCGGCCACCGCTACCATCGCCGGTAACGTCCGTTAAAACCGTTGGGACCGTTAAACTGCCGTATCTCAACGGACGGCATTTAAAAACAGAGATTTTACTGACGGAATTCGAATCCCTGATGATACGATTCGACGTTCACGCCTTCGTTTATCACTTGCGACCTCATCTCGCACGGTATCTTTCCTTATTCAGTCACAACCATACTGAGAACACCTAACTCAAAGACATGGCGGACGGGGATGGCGTTCGCTATGATCACTACGAAAAGAGAAAAAAAATCGCAATTGCCTTGCCATAATTAGAATCCATGAGTATACATAACTTCTACTTTACTGCTTCTTAGTAGAGTGACCAGTAGAATAAATATCAAAACGTAAGTACATATTTCTCCTTCTACTTGCAGGGTCTGATATATATATATGTGGAGAACGACACTGGTGTATTCAACGGAAGTCGCTAGGCTGAGTCGACGACCAGCAGAACGACGGAGGATGGAAGGAGAACCCACATAATACCCAGAATGACGTGATGTATACATACATATGTATACATACACATATACCCACATATCAATGACAACATATACTTGTTGACATATGTATGATTCTTCAGTATATATATATATATATATATATATATATATATATATATATATATATATATATATATATATATATGTATATATATATATATATATATATATATATATATATATATATATATATATATATATATATATATATTTAAACGTATTACTGAGGCTACCATAAGAGTGAGTCATTATTATGTGATGTAATTAAATAAAGGAAAAAATTTCTTTAATCGCGGTTGGAAGAAGATTACATTGTATAAAAATATGTCAACAAAAAGATTTCTTTCTAACTTTTTACTCACCTGTAAAAATATATATGTTAAGAGATTATGAATATCAAATGTAATATATATATATTAAGAATATATGGTGTGGGAGGCAAGTTGTTAGAAGCAGTGAAAAGTTTTTATCGAGGATGTAAGGCATGTGTACGTGTAGGAAGAGAGGAAAGTGATTGGTTCTCAGTGAATGTAGGTTTGCGGCAGGGGTGTGTGATGTCTCCATGGTTGTTTAATTTGTTTATGGATGGGGTTGTAAAGGAGGTAAATGCAAGAGTCCTGGAAAGAGGGGCAAGTATGAAGTCTGTTGGGGATGAGAGAGCTTGGGAAGTGAGTCAATTGTTGTTCGCTGATGATACAGCGCTGGTGGCTGATTCATGTGAGAAACTGCAGAAGCTGGTGACTGAGTTTGGTAAAGTGTGTGGAAGAAGAAAGTTGAGAGTAAATGTGAATAAGAGCAAGGTTATTAGGTACAGTAGGGGTGAGGGTCAAGTCAATTGGGAGGTGAGTTTGAATGGAGAAAAACTGGAGGAAGTGAAGTGTTTTAGATATCTGGGAGTGGATCTGTCAGCGGATGGAACCATGGAAGCGGAAGTGGATCATAGGGTGGGGGAGGGGGCGAAAATTTTGGGAGCCTTGAAAAATGTGTGGAAGTCGAGAACATTATCTCGGAAAGCAAAAATGGGTATGTTTGAGGGAATAGTGGTTCCAACAATGCTGTATGGTTGCGAGGCGTGGGCTATGGATAGAGATGTGCGCAGGAGGATGGATGTGCTGGAAATGAGATGTTTGAGGACAATGTGTGGTGTGAGGTGGTTTGATCGAGTAAGTAACGTAAGGGTAAGAGAGATGTGTGGAAATAAAAAGAGCGTGGTTGAGAGAGCAGAAGAGGGTGTTTTGAAATGGTTTGGGCACATGGAGAGAATGAGTGAGGAGAGATTGACCAAGAGGATATATGTGTCGGAGGTGGAGGGAACGAGGAGAAGAGGGAGACCAAATTGGAGGTGGAAAGATGGAGTGAAAAAGATTTTGTGTGATCGGGGCCTGAACATGCAGGAGGGTGAAAGGAGGGCAAGAAATAGAGTGAATTGGAGTCATGTGGTATACAGGGGTTGACGTGCTGTCAGTGGATTGAAGCAAGGCATGTGAAGCGTCTGGGGTAAACCATGGAAAGCTGTGTAGGTATGTATATTTGCGTGTGTGGACGTGTGTATGTACATGTGTATGGGGGGGGGGGTTGGGCCATTTCTTTCGTCTGTTTCCTTGCGCTACCTCGCAAACGCGGGAGACAGCGACAAAGTATAAAAAAACAAAAAAAAAAAAAAAAAAAAAAAAAAAAAAAAAAATATATATATATATATATATATATATATATATATATATATATATATATATATATACGCTTCTAAAGTCTTTGATCATTGATGGGTTGTGGTTACGTTTGAGATGAAAAATATTTAACCATCTGGCCTCTTCAACACAAGGGTACGACCCTGACAGTTTGAGGTCATGGAGTCATTACACCTAACAATCGTACCGTCGTGCTCAAGGATCGGCCCCATCCTCAACGATCGTACCGTTGTGCCAATAAACCCAACAACCAGCACAAGGTGTTTTTTTTTTCTAATAAGGACGTGATCATAGAATGTCCTACTAACGATAAGGTAATTAATCAGACATCAAAAAATATGCGACGGAAACGAAATGCTATTTTTCTATTGATGACAAAGCTCTGTTCCAGATCACTGAAAATATTTCTAATGGTATTTGTATACTGACTTAGATGTGTAATATTATATATATATATATATATATATATATATATATATATATATATATATATATATATATATATATATATATATATATATATATGATAAGGATCCAAGGAGTCTATATAAACAAAAACTGTATATTTGATAAAAGTGCGTGTCATATCAATTTACTCTCTCTCTCTCTCTCTCTCTCTCTCTCTCTCTCTCTCTCTCTCTCTCTCTCTCTCGTGTTGGACGAGACTCATCCATAAAAAGACCCTGATAGAGTTAAACGCAATTTATGGACTCGAGATCATTAGCATAGTGGACAGTGTTTCATTTAACATTTATTTACGCCTCAAACTTTGTTAATCCAGTCAGTCAGAGGACAACAAGCCAGTCAGTCAGCTTTAGTTAATTTACCCAAATAAAATACATATTTATTTTGCACTTATCCATGTCTCTGTCCAATTATTATCGCGCGCGCGCGCACACACACACACACACACACACACACACACACACACACACACACAGTATATAAGCGTGCTTGTGTTTGTATATATTTAGGAAAGTGATTATCTTTTCTTTGTTCCAGAGAGAAAATATAACTAAAATCACTATTCCCTAAAGAACGCTCAGCCACCTGAACTGTATTTGAAGTATCAATGGAAATTATATCTGGTATGTGTAATCAACTGAAAAAAAATGAATTGTAACACTGTTCTCCTGTGACCAAGCTGATACTGTAAATTATTTATCTATAATAAAACTATTTCACTTACCATCTGTACTGTAATATTCCCTCCAATGAGAACCATAATTGTACAAATACTTTAGACGACCCAGATTCCATTTTTCAACACTTTTAACAGCTAACCGAAAACGAGACATTAAATCATGTTAAAATCAGTGTCATGGGATCTAAGACTAAAATAATAAAATGCTCAAACCTTTATACTAGTTGAAGTCAACAGATCTACTAACTTTAAATCCCTTAACTTCATTAGTACTTTCTTAACATTTTCCTGAACGTGAGAGAGAGGTATATATACACATATATGTCCTCCTGTGCGTCAGGCGGAGGTATATGGACATCTGTATGTCTGTCTAAGACACTGCTGTCTTGGGACGTGCTTAAATCCCACTTATCTAGCTTTCCTATGTAGAAATAGGATGATTTTAGCACCAACCCTTCCACATGAAGGCCAAACGAACCAGTAATAGTAGAGTTAATGGGACTACACCAATAGTACTCGTAGCAGTAGTAGTAGTAGTGGTAGCAGTAGTAGTAATAGTAGTAGTAGTAGTAGTAATAATAGTAGTAGTAGTAGTAGTAGTAGTAGTAGTAGTAGTAGTAGTAGTAGTAGTAGTAGTGAAGCTAGTGTGATGGAGACTATAACAATGATATTTCCTTCCATAATCCATCAAAGCCAAAAGTCTTCATCATATATGCAATACATGACAATTCAGCGAGGAACATATAAGCTCATTATCATCAAATTGTCAAGAATCAGTTAACATCATTTATATTCTGAGGGACATTAAGAGGTCTACGGGGTCTTCCACCATGTTTCATTATCAATAATGATAATTATAATAATAATAATAATAATAATAATAATAATAATAATGATAATAATAATAACAATGACAGTGATGATTATTTATAATAATGATAAAAATAATGACAAATAGTGGCATGAATAATGGTTTTACTAATAACAATAATCATATTAATGAAAATAATAGTAATAATAAAGTGCATACCGAATAAAGCTCATCCAAAGGCTACAAATATGTAGAGAAAACACATATGAGTTAACATGAACATAGCATTTTCCACTCCACGTACAAAATAATTCTCACTGGTAACATTAATATCAGTTTGGAGAAACACACACTGATACATTTCAAAAGTAATTACGAGCCAAATATCATCACTTATTTCTTTTCCCATGGCGTTTAAAACTTTGCAATTTCATATCTTAATGGAAGATATATATATATATATATATATATATATATATATATATATATATATATATATATATGACATAAAGAGTACTGTTGGCAGGACGCTGGTAAAGAGGCTGGGAATCAGGTTTTATCTTGTCATTAAAAGTGTTGACCAGCAGAAACGGTGTGGCCAGAAGGACACCCGCGACCTCAATCAAAGCTGATGCAATTTCTGTTTTCGCAGTGGGAGCGGCAAGTTCATAAACTCAATGACAATAAAATGTAATAAATGCCTATCGTTCACAGAGACTTTGGTTTCCATTTCTTGGTTTCCATTTCTTGTACATTTGAGTTTTAAAAATCTTGTTGAAAACTAGGTTTTAACGATGAGTCAAAATGATTATAAATACACGAACAATTGAAGGATAAAAAAAAAAAACGCACGTCAAGTCGGCTTAGTAAAAGGAAATCCAAGTTGTTAAAATGAACTTAGCGAATACTCGCCAGACATCAAATCATTGTGCGAGGAAAGACGTGCTTGTATTAACTTAATATGCTAAAAT
This sequence comes from Panulirus ornatus, assembly GCF_036320965.1. Lineage (NCBI taxonomy): Eukaryota > Metazoa > Arthropoda > Malacostraca > Decapoda > Palinuridae > Panulirus > Panulirus ornatus. The sequence goes on from NC_092258.1 coordinate 4,018,691, forward strand.
CACATGTGCCATCATTCACCAGAAGAAAGAGGTGAAACAGATTTAATCTTCCAGACGAGATGGTTTGGGTGAACTGACTGAGTTTGGAATCCTCTACCAATGTCCTCTAAAAACTGAGGTTGATAAGAAACTAAAAGTTCGGATATAAGACGAGAAAAACACCTTTGGTGGATCGATGATGATAGGAACAGGAGGGATCGGGGGTAAACAGAGGATACATGGCAGTGGAACCTTTTCTCATTGGATCGAAATGACCTCCGGTGTTCCACAAGGCTTAGCCTCCGAGCCGCTGCTATTTCTATGTGACTGACTGGCCGGAAAGACTCGAACAATACCTTTTCTGTGCTTGAAGATCGATGACTCGCCAGTGAAACCTGAATAATACCTTCATGTGTTTGCAGATGTTGTGACAACTATGGAAGACGTATGGCTAAAGCTTTAGGAGTGCGGCAGCTTACGAAAAAAAAAATGATGTATTTCTGATCAGATTTATGAGTTAATATAATTCAACCCGACTAAATGCACAGATGAGACACGGAGTGCGACCTGGCAATAATCATCATCTTGAAGGTGATAAACTACGAGAGTTTACGTCAGGAAAAAGACTTTAGGGTTGAAGCTTGTCATCCAGGACACAACATCTGAATTGAACATGTGGGAGACTGTAGCCCCGGCCAATGTCAGGCTCACCTTAAAGTACAAGTAGCTTGAAATATTAAGAACAACTGTACAAGACTCTACGACCAAAGGCTGTAATTTTCTTCGAAGTTAGAAGCCAGTTTAACTGATGGAAAATTCAGTTTATGAGTGAGAGGTTTTGATGACACTCAGGCCATTACACGCTGGGGAAACAACTGCTTATAGATTATGCAGTTTGACCTGACCCATGAGGGTCTTGACCTGACCCATGAAGGTATTGACCTGACCCAGGAAGGCCAAGTAAAATTTTTCAAGTTTTGAGTCAGGTTGAGGTCCAAGTTAAACCTTTCTAAGGGGAACTTAACTCACGCACATTTCAAACTAGAGTTAGGGGTTTAGAGGCTGGGGAAGAACTGTGTGGATTATTCAGTGTGATAATCCCGAGGACGGATGAAGGACGGACGTACGAAGAACGGACGTACGAAAAACGGACGTACGGACAATGACGACAACGGACGAAGCGATCCCTATATATATATATATATATATATATATATATATATATATATATATATATATATATATATATATATATGGTACGCAGGCAACACAACAGTTACAGATAGAGTTTAAATGATCGACCAAGATCCTTCCTTTTACACCCTATGAAAAACCTCAAATTCGACACACACACACACTAGAATAACCAAGTGGAATAACCAATTACATACAGTTCCATAAAATCAAAGTCTTATATAAAGCCAATTCGAAACCTAACATTGCCACAATGGATATCTTTTTTTGTCGGGCTCTTCGGTCTTTCTGGAAAGTCATATGATGTTATATCTGTTCAGATATTTTCCCGTGAGATCTCAAAATAAGTCTTTGAGTCCTGGCTCACATAACTGGTGTGGGCTATGACTGAAACGTCTTCATTGATCATTAAGGCTACCGCGTTACACATGTTGAGAGCGATGCTATGGGACATACGCATCCCTAACCTCAATATTTCGATTCATTTTTCAAAGACCACAGTCTCTCTCTCTCTCTCTCTCTCTCTCTCTCTCTCTCTCTCTCTATATATATATATATATATATATATATATATATATATATATATATATATATATATATATATATATATATATTTAAAGGAGGTGCTACCGGACTCAGCCTCCTTCTTGTTACAAATGAAGAAAGGGAGTACAGTCTCCTCAAAGACCTCACTCTAAATGAGACCATAATTTCCCTGCTTCTAACTGTAGCGCAGTCTCAGAGCTGCAAGAGCCCTACATAAGATTTCTGGGATTGCCCACTACCTTTTGAAGGAACTGAAACATAAATCTCCACGAGAAACAAGATGATAAAGAGTTGTACAGCCAAGCTGGGGACGGAGAGAGAGGGGGGGACAACGAATCGGACAATCCTTGAAGAACTAAACCTCTATTATCTCTGGAACGAAGTCAGGTGCAATCTATCCTACCCAAAGGATAGGCAGAGCTGCACCTAAAATCTGAGAACAAGAAACGGTAAAATGTCTTGAATGAGAGAGACGAAAAGAGTGAAGTAATCTTGCGGTAATTGGAGAAGAGGGGTTAAAGATGAGCGGTGAGAGAGGAGAGCTAGTAAGTAGGACTGAGTCTGAAGCAGATGGAAAATGAATTTGAGGAATTATCAAACATACAACGACAGGAAGGAGAGAACGGAAGGACAATAAGTGACATAATGGTCCATGACAAGGTTTACGTGCAGTTATAATCTTACGTTCGGTAAATACAGGATTGTGAAGCAAAAAAGGCGCCTCTCCACCCCACCATCCCCTCCGGCTCAACAGAAAGCAGGGGAAAAATGCTTAGAAAGGAACACCACTGCGTGCGGGGAGGTTATTCCACCATGAAAATATCTTAACAGTGGCGAGAAATCTAGTGTATTCAGTGGACGAGTCGCTATATTGCCGCGAAATCGTAAAAGTGAAAAAAAAAAAAGATGAATCTGCGGCTGGTGGAGATATTCTTCGTTACGAAGAGGATGATCCACCTGCAGAAGAACAACAAGAGAGGTCCACACTCTACCCACGAGGTAAGGGAGTGTCTGTCTTCACGAATAATAGATGAGTAACGACTTCTAACATATGTACGGGATGCGTGATAACCAGATGAAAGGGAGTGTTTCCATATACGATTCGCCCACTCCCTAGCCTATATGGATTCAGGGAGACTACCTTAAAGGAGTAATGCCCTCCGTTGTCTGAGTTATACATAGAGAGGAATAATGGGTAAAGAAGCGGCAGATTTCCCAAAGGAAGTGGAAGAAGAAACATTCACAAACCAGCACAATAAACCATCTCAGAGTGCAACAGAAGGGGAGGTAGGACTGTCACAAGAGAAGAGACAGTGAAAAGTGTGATTGAAAAATATATATTATGAGTGCGATCTTCCCTCATCAGTGGAGGGGTATTGAAAACATATCATGTTGGAAGTTTAGGAACGCGATGATGTTGCGTAAATCGCTGAGAAGAAGAAGAAAGGAGGTCTCGTTGTCCCAGCTACCACCACTACCACCTGCTACCAGTGTGAGTCAGCCTCACTCTCTTAAGTGAACATTGAGAAGCCCCAGTGCACGGAGGACCTCATAATATGAGTAGTGAGGGTGTGAGTACGGACGGCCTCGGGGAAGACGAGTCAGTTCTACAATTGTGACAAAGTTAGCAGAATCTGTGGAACAGCGAGAGAAGCAAAGTAAACTAAAGTTGACAGACAAATTTAAGCCAAATGGTACCAAAGTTACGTGGAGAATCAGAGGCCACCAGGCTTGCAATGTGTTTATATTACAATAGATTTATACATTCTGTCCTTGAAGTGAAAGGATGATACGGTTTATATAAATGTCATTCGTTCATCATAAAATGATGTCTTGAAGGAAAACGGACCATTGAAGTCGGGGAAAAATAATACAGGAAAGCGTTATTTTTTTTTTTGTGTCCAGCGGTGAAAAGGAAGTCGACATCAAATCGACCAATGTGCACAAAAAAGAAATGCATCTCTTAAACACTGTGGTGTGTCTGCGGCTGGGTGCCTGGTACCTGGTAGAAAGAAAGAGGAGGCACACAAGCAGGCAACTCTCGAAGATAAAAACCAAAGTAATATCTGTGGAAGAGAGAGAGAGAGAGAGAGAGAGAGAGAGAGAGAGAGAGAGAGAGAGAGAGAGAGAGAGAGAGAGAGAGAGAGAGAGAGAGAGAAGGAAGACGAGATAAGACTATGTAATTCAAGATTTTGAGGGAAGGTCCCACCACATTACCATACACAGGAATTATAAACCGCAAGTGTGAGGTGATTTCTTTTTTTTTTCATACGAGAACTGATGCATCACACGTATGAGGCTGCTGTAAACCCCTTCCACCGTGAAAATCATAGGACTACCTCTTAACTACTGAGCTACTGTCATTATCCTTACCAAACTCTATGAAGTGATGCTGCCACTATTAACAATACTACGACCACAAATTACATTTATTGCAGGTGACTTGGTACGGGTCACCTGTCTGCCCGAATCAAAAGATGAGAGGTTAACAAAAAGACAAAGAAATAAAGAAGGAAATATCCTGAGTCCGTGTGTTTGAAGACAGGATTTCATTTCTTGAATGTCGAAAGGTTCAAGGAAGAGAGAGAAAGGTGAAAGAAGGAATAGGAAATAACAAATGATGAATTAATACCCACTCTTCTCAAATAGACGCTACCAACATTTTTCACCGCAATGCTAATGCTTCACATCACTGTAATCATCACTATTCACTACGACCACCGCCACATCAGTATCACAATCATGAGCATCAACTAGTCCAGTACATTTAATATCATCACTATCATTACCAGAATCAACTAGTACACTATCATTACCACTACCACCACCATCACCAACACCATTATTTCATTACTGTCAACACTGCACGTGAGGTACATTTTGGGCCATGTATTTCCGCTGGCTCCCATCTACCTTATCTCGCGTTTCGTTTTCTGTTCCCTTCCAGGCCCACACTGCACGCGTGTCCAAACTTTGGCTAGTCCTCACTACTTTCACAAGATGCCATCTCCACAAAGTCATGTTCAGGCAGCTCCCGCCTCTTTATCTGGTAATGGCAATAACTTGGGGAAGTATTTGCACACCACACTTCCTATCTAGTTGCTTTCCATCAAAATGAACAGCCTCCTTCATTGTTCTGAAGTGAACTCCTTTTTTTTTTTTCTTATTATCATTATTATTATTATCATTTCTTTCAATTTATGAAATTCAACCACTCGTGTATGTGTATATGTGTTTCGAGTATTTCTATCATGGATTCGAAATACGTTTTACAGAATGAGATATGTTATAATTAATATACTTACATGGACATACAAGAAAACAGACGCTTTTGCTTAGGTACACACACACACACACACACACACACACACACACACACACACACACACACACACAAACACTCACATACGTTATATATATATATATATATATATATATATATATATATATATATATATATATATATATATATATAAAACGGAAGAGAATTCCACAACTTCGTTGTTCGAGGAAAGAATAGGGTACCACAACGGTCAACCCTCGTGTACCTGGTTTCCACACAGAAACCATAGGAAGCTACAGTCAATTGCCTGCAGCGGGTCCAAGCTAAGCTTAGGTTGGGACACACATAGCTCATGGCAACAGAGTCCACAATTTCTTCACAACCTTTCCAGTGGTTATGGCTGAAAGACCAAGTTTTGTCTATCTTGTTTTCTTGAAACAAATACAGACGAAATATGTAAATCGAAATATATATATAAAAAAAAAGTTAAAACTGTCAACATACACTGGATAATGACTGATACACGTAAATACTAAGTGAGAGAGAGAGAGAGAGAGAGAGAGAGAGAGAGAGAGAGAGAGAGAGAGAGAGAGAGAGAGAGAGAGAGAGAGAGAGAGAGAGAGAACCTTGTTTCCCCCATAAAACCAAATTAATATCCATCATCATCAAAAAAAAAAAAAATGCTCATCGGATCATCTAAGCCGTAAAGAGATAGCCAGAGCCAACGACACTCCCTCACTCACCCACTGCATGAGATAAAAATTCTCCCAAAATTTATGACATAAGCAAGACGCATATGATTTTCCCTCCCGTGCATGTGGAGCAGCCGATCGTTTCCAGACGTTCCATCTGGTCATTGCCTATTCAGTCCACCTCTGGCCCCCGTCACTTAAGCCCAATGTTACTCCTGCCACTTAAGGCACAGTTGCCTATACCATGGTGCAATCACACTGGCCTAGCCATTTACCCTAACGGTGACCAACCGATCCAGCCAATAATAAAACAACCGCAGGAGACATTTCTCTGGTGTCTCTGCTTTAATGACAGTTTCTCAAAATGTGGTGAAAAAAAAACAAGTTCTTGAAAGACAGCACTAACAACCCGTTTTCGCTAGACTATCACTGACAGTCACTTGAACCACTTAGTCAACTCTGTTCACCGAAACCACTTCTGAACAGAATTAGTCAGGACATCTACAACAACAGTAATCATGTGTCTCCCCTCTTCTGAATCTCATTCCGTTTTCTTCTCTACGAACCCCAGATCCCTTGTCCTCTTGCGATACAAGGTCCACTTGTTACCCTTCCCTTGTGTAACTCAAATCTCTACTCCTTGATCAGTGATTATGATGAATCTTTTGCTAACGGGATTTGGGGTTTTAATGTAACAACCTCAGAAAATTTAAGTGAGTTGAATGTTCCAGCTGTCTGAACATCTTGAGAAATTCCTTCATCTTGCCTAGAGATGTCTAAAGCCTGACAGCTACTAGGAAACATATATATATATATATATATATATATATATATATATATATATATATATATATATATATATATATATACAGTGGAGTTCCTCACACTGGATACTAACGACAAAATGGATGGCACTGCAATCAATTTTCTATGGCTGGCTCCGGAAAGTCAAAGTATGTGGTATGGTTTTTTTACTTTCCTTGCGTCCGAAAGAAGTGTTGACAACGGTAGACGCATCACAGATACCATCGCCAAAAGAACAGCTCGGCTGTTTCGTAACCCTCTGGAAAAGGCACGTGCCAAAATGAAGGTTGCAGACAGCTGCAATGGGAAAAGATTGTCAGCTCTTTTCAAAATCTAAGATTGCCTGTCCGTCCAATAGATGGCCACTCGAAGCAATTTTCTGTTCGTGAGACCAAGCTGAGCCAACGTGCCGGTTCTTTCTGTGAATACTTCCAACACCCAGAAAGTCTGACAGCCTCACAGTCTCCCTTGTCTTGTAGCTTTGGACACCACCGTCTCCGGTGATTGCTCGTCCGACTTTACTGCGGAAAGTGTTTGATAGAACAGCCATTGTCAACATAAGAAACCCCCCCTCAACAAAAAAACCCGCTCGATTTTTCAAGAACAGGCAGAGAGAGAGAGAGAGAGAGAGAGAGAGAGAGAGAGAGAGAGAGAGAGAGAGAGAGAGAGAGAGAGAGAGAGAGAGAGAATGTTCTGGAGAATGTTTTCAAACTTCCTGCGCTCTGATTGGTCCACCTTCGGCACGCTGCGTCTCCTTGATCAGGGGTGCCAACGGTTCTTTGAGGTTCGATGACAATGTTCTCGTCGTTGTTGCTGCATGGAATATTGCTACAGTGCTCTTCTTCCTCCTCCTCCTCCTCCTCCTCCTCCTCCTCCTCCTCCTCCATTTCTCCTTCTAGCCCTGTGAAGACGGAGCGTTGGCGGAAAACAGAAAAGTCGAGGCAACGGGCAGAAAGAACTGCTAGAAAAATTGACTCAGGGGTCGAAAGCTAAAGCAGGATGAAGAACTCACTCGAGATTGGACAAGGTGGCACCAGAGGATAAGGAGTGGCCGGCGTGAAGCAAAACAAGTGACCAGCAAAAAACTGACCTGCCGTAACGCGTCAAACATTTAGCGAGATTAGGTACGAAATAAATGAACTTGCGAAATAAATGACGAACGATATATTGCCTTTGCATGCTTAATGAGGACTTAAACTCTAATATTTTTACTGTCATTATCAATGCAGCTGTCCAATTCTACAAGTCTTCATTACGACGCTTTTTTTGATGTAATTGCAAGGAGTGAGCACAATTAAGATACTTTTTTAAAAAATTTTCCCTTACAAATCAATAAAATCTACATGACATATACATCTATGCAATATTCTTCACAAAACTTTAAGATTAGAAAACATGGAAGAATCGAAAAAGAGAGAAATAAAGATTTCATTATAATATCACATTATGATGAATCTGAGAGCATAGTATAGCTGGCGTTACCGATAATCATTTCAACAAGCGAGAGCCACAGATCTTCATTCATGTGCCTCTCCCACTGTCAAAGTCACTCGAAAGCTACCGAGGCTAAGACCAGAGAAATCCCTTACCGCTAGTAAGCGGTCAAAGCAGATGGCCTAAGTTTTGTCATGGCGTCCATTGGTGAAGTGCTTGGAAGTCCGAGAAACCACCTGCGGCAGTTGACGTCGAACAGAGCCAACGCAGATGAAGACGTGGCTTAGAGAATGGAGGTTTCCAGGAATGGAGGAACATACGTCGGTCGTGTCCAAAAGTGACGTTGGGGTTTCACGTATTACTTCAGCAAGTGACGCACGGTCTTGTCAGCGAAGCTGAGACTAGAAGCCAAGCAGGGAGGCATCGTTTCATTTGCTGTGTCGAGGAGGAATCTCGCAGGCGGGGTAAGCCAGGGTCCGACTGTTGCAAAAGAATTGAGGAGATAAGTACTAGCAAAGACAGGCGAGTGACAGTGTCAGCCATCGTACTGCCAGCTCCCTTGGCGTAACAGACGTTCGTGGTGAGGTGTGCGACGTAAATCAGGTGATGAGTGACTAGCGAGAAGCAGGAGTCGTTCTTGGTCGCAATGGCATACGTCAAGGGCTTATGGTCAGTGAGGTCGTGAAAATCTCGGCCTTCAAGGAAGTGGCGGATATGTTGAATGGGGGCGAAGATGGCGACAGTTTCCTTACTGAATGTGCTGTATTACTTCTATGCAGGGATCAGCCGCTGCGGAAAGAAAGCGACGGGAAACCACTTGCTGATGAGCTAATGAAGAACACCACCAAAGGCGACGCAGGAGGCATCCGCGGAGAAGTTTTGAAGGGAGCAAGGGCGCTGTGACCTCAGGAAGTCACGGGGAGGGAAGAGGATGTTCGCACAGCAAGGGCTTGAGTGGCAATACACCTCGACGATCCTCAAAGACTTCTCCCAGGTTCTGTGGTGACGAGAGGTAGTTGCATACCAGAAGTTGAGATCTGCTATTCGAGAAAGGTAGAGCCAAGGGCGCCACAACACAGTTACCGGGGTCATCCAGAGACCGTAATCCTGGAAACATGTAAAAAGTTAATTAGGATGCCACAGACGCGGCTTGACGTAAGAAGTTTGTTGAACGCAGGTGCAAGTGGATGATAAACCTTGTATAGCTTGGCCGAACGCAAGAAACCGGATCCATCCTCGAGAAGGTCGCAAGTCGGTGTTGGTCGAGTGTGAAGTCCTGAAGATGCGATTTGAGATGGCGATCATTTTGAGAGCTGTTGCTGAAGACGCGCATGGACACCATTCGCCGGGCAACAGTCTGCGCCGGATGCTACTAGATATGAGAATACATGTTCTTCAAGAGGTTCCTTTAACGGCGGTAAAGGATACTAACTGGAGTGCGTTGAAGTTCTAAGACTCCTTCGGCGATGATAGCAGCTCCTTCAGGGTGGTAGAGATACTGGTGATGGAGCCTTCGTGATCTGCCACGATAGTAAGGCCAGTCAGCGATGTAACAAGGTGAATCGTGACTAGTGCCATCGGCATGTATGGAGGCAGCCGCTGAAGAGGCTGCTACGTGTGGCGGAGAGGTGGAATGGCGTGCGGGCTCCTGATGGTGGGATCACAGAAGAGCTCGTTATATCGTAAGGTTCCTGGCAACTTCGGCAGGTTTAAGGAGGGTGTTCTTGATGTTTCTTGCAAGATGAAGATAGGTAGACTCTTGAAGCCGGTGCCAATGTCTTCGAAGAGGGTCTGTAGGCAGGACCGTGAGGACATAAGTAAACCTGGTACCATCATCACTGGTGATCTTCTTCACACTGAAGGAGAGGTGGTTCAGTTTGGTAAAACCACAAATCTAGAACGTCTAGACAGGGTGTAGGCTGGCTACTCGCTGTGCAATAACTTGCTGTAGCTTGTATCAATCTGGTAGGGGAGCAGTGGCCCGGTATGAAACCGCACACTCTTCATATTTCTTTGCTTAAAGCCAGAGTGAAAGGTTTGAGACACTGTTAAAATATCAAATCAAAGTGTTGGCAGTTGCTTGAAGATGGACCATCAGTAGATGGTTGACTCGGCTGCTTGTAACTGCTTGGAGGTAGAGTAGTAAAGTCCGGGTGGAATTAAGCTAATTGGTCGTTTATTCGGGTTGTAGGCCTATCGACTGCCAGGGTCATTAGGGTCGTCAACAAAGTTAAGTTACAACAACCAATCGAAAAAAAAAGTGAACTTCTTCTACAGGTGTTTGAGATTAATTCAAGGACAATACATGCACTCACTGCACACGCATATATAGCCTAAGGAAGTGTGCGCTGGGAACTACTTCCTTACATACAATTTGGCAGTTATTCTGGCGGATGTTTTCAAATTCCTCAACTCTGATTGGTCCGCATTTCTCGGGCTGCCTCCTCCCTTCGGTCAGCGAGCCAACTATTCTCTGAAGTTCGTTGATGTTGCCACACGAAGCATTGCTACAATTTCATAAACTATCAATAAACCAGATGATTTCTGAAGTCAGTGTCTACAACAATTCAGCATAATATTTTTTTTTCTAAGTTCTATAGGACGATTCCAGTTTACTCCCTCACTAAGTCGGTGGCGTAGTGAGTGAGGGGGTCGCAGGGAGGGGCACTGCCCCAAGCTGTGTGGACGAAACACCTCCAAGGACAAATGTTAGGTAATATCCTGGTGATAGCGCACGGATACACTAATCCACATAACGTATACGACTATAATTTTTTCCTTTCATCTTCTTCCATTTTCCCTTGCAGGCCTAAGGGTTGTTCCATGGCTTGGGGAGAGGGAAGAGCTTCTCGCTCCATAGGAGCCGATAATTCTCCCTGAACTGATTCGAGAGCAGCCTTGGAGTTGCAAAAGCCTCACAAAAGAGGTCCCCCCTGTGGGGGTTGCATGATCAAAATCATCTCCGGAAACAACCAAAATACCAGCGTGACAATAGCTCCTAATTATTAGAGGTTAATGACCATCGTATATCTTATAGGGACAAATCTAGTGATATAAAAACCTCACGAACATCTCAATCCAAATACTTGCAGGCGTTGAGAAACCAGATAATTGTTTTAAATGTTTAGAGACACGCAAATGTTAAGAGATAATTGGATATATGGTAACTAATGCATTTTTCTAGTCAGTGTGCGACATTCTTTTTTTTTTATATGACGTAAAAATACTTGTTTATATTTAACCTGTGTACGATCATCCCGGGAGAAAAAAGTGTACATATGAAATTTCTGACTCTTTGTTCTCGTTTTAGCAAAAAGTAAAAACAAGGGAAACCAGGTTAACCTTGTTACAATGTTTTTAACTCAATATAATGAGGACGGACAAGGAAACAAAAAAATAAGGTTTCAAACCGCTTAGTATATGTGAACCTTCGAAAATCGTGCAGAACAAAGAATTAGGTTTCGACCAATTCTGTTTCGACAAAAAATGTGTGGATCTTTTTTTCTTTATTAGTGTACTAACATGTATGAAGCATTGGGAAGAAATTTGTAAATACAGATCTCAAGATACGAAGGGAATTCAGTTTATAAATAAAGTATTCATTCAAATGCCGAAGACATGATGAAGCATAAATAAGATAATGAAGTTAGAAATGAGAGTAGCTAACAAAGATATATATATATATATATATATATATATATATATATATATATATATATATATATATATATATATATATATATATATATATATATTGACTAAGGATAAGATATTTGGCCAAAGATTACTGCTTCCCAGCCACTTCAACTTCCGGTATAAACACTGTTTCAACCCCCTGGCCTCATGTCAAATAACAATGTTCACTAATCTTCAAAAAAAAAAAGTCAGGTGAACTTGACGAACAGAAAATGTCAAACGTAACAGAATCAAATGAACAGCGCTGAACACCGAATACCCTGAACGCTGTGGAATTTTAGATGTCAGGATAACGCACTGGTAAGGAAATTATTTTACGACCGTCGTATATATTCACAGTGGTAGAAGGTTAAATATACTGTGGGTTGAACGCTGGGCAAGTTGAGGGCTAGAGAGACGGTGAAATCGCACATGAAATACAGATGAAAACCTCTTTCATTTTTTCTTTTTTCATTTCAAATCTCTTTATTAAAATTTTTAGTATTGATCAAGCAATGGCCTGAAGTAATCACGTATATCTAATGCTAAACAGATGCCAAATGTAAATTGTGTTCTCACCTTCGCTTCATGTTGGTGATGCTCTGAAGTTGATATGAAAAGAAATGTTGGACCTGACTATGTACAGTGTTTGGGGCAGACAGCTAGCTCGTCTTGCAGTGAGCAAAGCGTAAAGATGTAATAATACCCGCTGGACGAGAGAACATGCTCCAGGACGCCAAAGAAGAACAAGAAAAAAATGTAACAGGAAACTGAGACTCTGGCACTACCAGCGAAAGACCTAGTGAATGGAACGTTCGTTATCTCCAACGTAGAAAACGTGTAAGACGGTGGCTGTATGTAGGATTGATCTGTTTCGTACGGCTGATTGGAGTAGAGGATGTTCGATATGCCAGACGAGGAAGAGGACTTTGGAGAGGGAGTTTGAAAGGCTGATCTGAGGTGTGTATAACATACTGCAGGACCACTACAGAAGCTAACTGAGCCACAGCAAGGAAATCTGCAGAGACTATGGCACACATGACCACCATGTGTTAAGATGAAAGGTATTGAGAGCACATTATCATTACGGAGGGAAGATCATGAATATCACAACCAAAGCTGGAGATGAAGTTTGACGTCCTCTTGATACAAGGAAAGGACAGAAAATGGGGGGGGGCGGGATATAAACAATAATGGGAGGAATAAGAACGAAAAGGAAGGAAAATTAACATTAACGAAGTCGAGGTATATCAGAAAAAAAAACTCTATACTGAAATGGTTTTAGTACTTTTTATACAACGGATTCTGGCTTACATACATTCAACTTTTGATAACCATTAAAACCAACATACATACACGCAAAAATACCTGCAGCAAAACTACATCATATATAAAAACATGCCAAGTGAACACGAAAGAAAAGTATAGTTAACGTGGAAAACGTTAGAAGGAAGGAGGAAGGGATCAGGTCCCTGTATGAACTATTACAATACAGGTCAACAAACACCTGCGAAGCTAAAATCATTCTCTACGATTTTTTTTTTTCCCTCAAATTCTAAATTTTTCCTTTCTGTTCGCGACAGCCACCACTGGGGAAACATGTTGCTCATGCCAAGTGGGTTATTAGTTCAGTATAACGTAAATGTTTTGAGAGGGAGAAGCTGAGAACAAGAGGACAATGCATCACATTTGTCTGGATGAGACACAGGGGATGAGACACAGTTTAAGATCCACCTCAAGTTTCAAGAATTCTCTCTCCTACTCAGATAATCTGGAGTCACTTATTAAAGACACCATGAGCTTGTCTTTCCTTACATTCTTCGGCGAAAGTCAAGACGAACTACTAAGTGCAGTGCTGAACGATATCCGGCTGAAAACCACCAATTTCACAAACTCTCGAACTCGTTTGCCTGTTCCCTGAAATTCGAATTACCAGGTCATTGTCAAGATCCCAGCACATGTTTGTGAAGGACACAAGAACTGTTTTTTAAAAGCCCGTGCGCTTTCCGGCCCTAAATTTCGCTCCTCATTCATGACAACGAACACACTGGGTACGACCATGTTGGCCCCCGGAATTCCAAATTGGAGAACTTGGGAAAGATTCCACTAAATCTCAATTATGAAAAGATCATAGGATTTTTTTTTTAAGATAGTATGAAGTTCATATAGTTTTAAGATATATCATTCCATGAACGAAACGGAAAAATTATGTGGAAACGTGGGAATTTTTTTTGAACAAAATCGGTAGAAAATTGATTTTTTCGAGGGTAAAATTATTTTCACTAGCAGCAATAAGATACAACACTTCCTGAGAATGAACCAAACCTCGCGAGGTTACAGAATGTTTTAAATTCTTAGTAAAGTTGATTTCTTAGTAAATTTCACATTCTAAGCTATTCCAAAAACAGATTAAAACCTCCTGATTACTGGAAACTTCACTGTGACTCTACGTAAAGCTGATCTATGACATCAGAGCTGCAGTAGGTTACAGTATTATGAAACAAACAAGACAACTGACGAGGAAGGAGAGAGGCGGTCGAAACAGGTGTATTCCTTTCCATTATGTGATGATGATGTAGCCTCAACGAAGGTGAATTCTTGCTAAAGCTGCTGCCATCTGCTCGTCCTCAGCTTGGAACCGAGGCACACGCCCGGCTGCTGCTTCCCACAGTTTCCTTGTGGAGACTGACTACACGAGGATTACCCGTTAACATCTCCTTCTTTCCCTGTAACAGCATTTCTGAACAGTTTGCCATAAAGTTATGGGGAAAGAAGCTTCAAAACTTGTGAGAGTGTCATAAGGGGGTTGACAGTGTAACGACATTTTCCATTATTCTCCAACATCTTGTGAGAGCGTCATAAGGAAGTTCTCGAGTCTTGTGACCTCTCCTGAGGCGAAAGAGTCAAAGAGAAGCCATCGAGGCTTGTGGCCACTGGTGGCGTGCCATAACAGGGATGTTCACGGGTGCCATCGAGGCTTGTGGCCACTGGTTTTTCTGACGACCCTTTAACTGCATCGTGAAGAGTCAGGGATAGAGAGTCGTGTCATGGATAGTGGGGGGGGGAGGAGTGTCTCGGCCGTCGATAATTACTAGCCCTCTCAAGACTGTTTCCTCCTCTTCCCGTAAGCCATGCTTGTCTTCCCCTGTTCTTGGCGCAGCCCTGAGCAACGATTGTTGTCTCTGCCTCCATGAATTCTCTCCTAATTGGCAGCACATCACAGCTCCTCCGCAGGAGGTGGTGGTGGCGAAGATTCCGCCCCAGTGGTGACTCTGTGTGTGTGTGTGTGTGTGTCACGCAGAGAGAGAGAGAGAGAGAGAGAGAGAGAGAGAGAGAGAGAGAGAGAGAGAGAGAGAGAGAGAGAGTAGAAAGGTAGATATCATATTGCTTCCTTCGGAAAAATTAGATATGGAAACATGAACATTCAGTCAACTTCAACTATTATTAGATAAACAGATACTTCTGCTATACGTAATACCGATATAAAACACACCAGATGGGAGTTTTTGAGACAGTCAATTACATGAAAATGGAAGAGTATCTCAACAGCATGAATTAGTGCAGTTCGAACTTTGTAATAACCACAAATGTCTATCCAATCACCTGATCCGTCACTCATAAACATTGACCAACACCCCAGAAACGTTTTCAAGTTGTTCATATTCGTCCCATTCTGATCTTCATTCGGATATTTTCTCGAAACATTTTTAATATTAGAGTACAGTAAGTATTCTTAGCCTATTTAAGAAAATAGTTATAGTTTCTATCATTATTCCTGGAGGGTGGTCACAGATATATCTAGGAGACACGATGGGTTCAAATTAAGTACAAGAAATATAGAAATGACAGTGTACAGTGAGGAGGAGAGAAATAAATCTGCTTTTGTTACTGAAAACAGAATCTGTTCTGTTATTCCGTTTATCATATATATCATATACCAACGGTCAGTTTTCAATATGTATGACGGTACATATCGCCACATATGAACACGTGGCGAGATTTCATACAATACTAGGATATATGAATTAATATTTCTTTAGTCTTTTTCCATGTTATACACGTGTTCCATACGCGGTCAAAAACGGTCGAGAAACCTTGATGCATCTAATGCCCTCAGAAATCTAATAACAATCTTCGCAAAAATAAAAAAGAGGATATTCTACATCATGTTTTCTCTTCAGTAACTCTCCTACTGCTACCTCTTTCCATATGATAAATTTTTGGATGATATTTCATATGTAAACTCACTTGGTATCTGCAGAAAATGAAAAATGTAATAAAGAAATCCGGATATCATTTTCTTCAGCTATTTCACTAAATCGGTTTTGACAAAACCCACCTCTGTCCTCAACAGAAACATCGACAGTTTCTACTTTATAAAGCATGACGTCTGACAAATCCTCTTTACAAACTCTCCACAGCAAAACCCAGCGAGTGAGGAACACTTTATTATTGATTTCATCTTCTTCCTCCTCCTCCTCGTCCTCCTCCTCCAAGCGATGATCGAGTCGAGATATATTCCACCTCCTCCTCTTCCTCCTCCTCCTATCTCTGCCTGATACAACTTTCATGGTCATTGGTCAAGCTAAATGCGCCTCTCCCTTATCCAGCACCTCACCTCAGCCTAGACTCAATTCACCGATGCTTAACAGACTGCGCACTTCCTATACATATGAAGAACATCTATCTTCCACCTCTTGCTCCTCCTCAATCTTACCTTCTGCTCCTTTCACATAAGGGAATCATTTTACGTCCTCACACACACCGTTTATGTCTATAAAAAGGAACAGACAGATTTAGACCTAAGTCCAGAAACGGATAACGTACTGAAGACATGAGCCAACGGGCCTTCTAGTTTCTTGTCTTCCATCCACGTACACTCGTAACAGCATTTAAAAGACTTTCATACACGTTCGACGATACATCTCCCTTCCTGCTTTTCCTTTCTGCTTAAATATAAATAACACCTGTGGTAATTCCAAGACGTATATATATATATATATATATATATATATATATATATATATATATATATATATATATATATATATACACCTGTTCCATCTGTAGTCATAAAAAGTACATATCACCAATTTTCTTATAAAAATGCGACACCATATCATCTCTCTCGTTCTTACACTGCTATCATCCTGAGCGTTGTTCCTTTGCTATCAACAACGAAGACGTTGTATAATATGATGACCCGAGGTCAAAGTTTCAACCTTCCATTGTACTGATGTCTGCTTGACAACATCTGATGTGTGAAGTCCTCATTATCCGCTTACCGATGTAACCCACACGATGTCTATATTATAACATCCTTTTAGAAGAATCTTCACAGTGTGTGACATCCATCCATCGTGTGACGTCAAGGATGTCCATCGCATGACATCCCCTGCATGATATCAAATTTTTGATGTCATGAAAGCGCTATATGACATCCACTGTATGATTTCGGTTGTAAATATCAAGTCTGTTGTATATGATATCCATTCTACAACGCCCAATAAACGCTATCTAGTACTATCACCTAATCAACCTTATGATAACTTGTATGATAACCAACCTTATGATATCTTGTATGATAACCAGCCTTATGATATCTTGTATGATAACCAGCCTTATGATATCCTGTATGATAACCAACCTTATGATATCTTGTATGATAACCAACCTTATGATATCTTGTATGATAACCAAACTTATGATATCTTGTATGATAACTAACCTTATGATATCCTGTATGATAACCAGCCTTATGATATCTTGTATGATAACCAACTTTATGATGTCTTGTATGATAACCAACCTTATGATATCCTGTATGATAACCAACCTTATGATATCTTGTATGATAACCAGCCTTATGATATCTTGTATGATAACCAACTTTATGATGTCTTGTATGATAACCAACCTTATGATATCCTGTATGATAACCAGCCTTATGATATCCTGTATGATAACCAGCCTTATGATATCTTGTATGATAACCAACATTATGGTATGCTTTTAGTATACAGAGGACACAAGATACCCTCTAGTGCAGCAGGATGATGTTGGCTGTATGACGCCAGGGTGAGGGATGATTGGTTCTGTATGTCAAGAGATGTGATGATGAACACGCGTATGATACGCCCTCCCTAGCTGCGTGTTCCCTATTCCCTATTGGCTATTCCAGTAGCTAGTGGGAAATGGTCAGACAAGTTCAGGGATTTGTTCGCTGGCGGCGTCTTCCATACTAAATGTGGTTTTTTTTTGTGTGTCTTTGTTTTTCACCTTACACACATACACACACACACACAGATACAGAGAGAGAGAGAGAGAGAGAGAGAGAGAGAGAGAGAGAGAGAGAGAGAGAGAGAGAGAGAGAGATACTTTCTTTTTCTGAGTGCAAAAGATTATCTGTCGTTACATGTAGATATACACACTTTTTTTATTCTTTAGATATCTACAATTCTACTTCGACCAAGTAATGAGATAGAAGTGTGTGTGTGTGTGTGTGTGTGTGTGTGTGTGTGTGTGTGTGTGTGGGTAAGAGGGAAGGAAAATCAAATAACATCATTTCCACACGTCACGGGAAGGGGCAGGCAAGGGTACGGAAACCTCCCCTTTTGTCATGTAATTTTTTCTCCCTCCCTCACCTCCTCGTCAAATCTTCACGCGTGACATTTCTGGGGAAAGGTTTGATCTATTAGGGAGTCTCGCCTCCTACTGTGGACAAGCAAGACGGCTCTTGTGCACAATTTAAAAACTTGTAAAGGTCCGCCGCGCCCCTCTATAAAACACACACTGTCCGAGGTTGTCCCTTGCTCCAGTCTGGCTACACACATTATGCCCACTCTTATTTATAAACAGTCTCCAGCCAGCCCTGCCCTCGCTGGCTGGGTGCAGCAGAGATGGCGAACCACTTTAGGCGAGGAGAGGGAGGGAGGGAGAGAGAGAGAGAGAGAGAGAGAGAGAGAGAGAGAGAGAGAGAGAGAGAGAGAGAGAGAGAGAGAGAGAGAGAACTCTACTATCTATCTATCTATCATCTATCTATCTATCTATCTCTCATTAAGTCTGTCGAGTTTTTATCATCCTCTCTCTCTCTCTCTCTCTCTCTCTCTCTCTCTCTCTCTCTCTCTCTCTCTCTCTCTCTACGTCAGTCTGTCGGTAAGTCGGCACCTTATTCCCTCCAACACCAACCAGAGCATGAATAAATTAAGCAGCCACAGCAGCAACGACAGAGCGATAGCCTACAAACAAAGCTTTAACAAACACAACAAATACAACAAACTCAAGTTAATCAACGGGAGGGGAGGGAGGAGGGGGAGGCAGACTCTGTTATCACTAATGAAAAAACTACAAGTAAAGATACTATAATGTCAAACAACGAAAACCTCAGAATATATATATAAAAAAAACAGGATAACCAGAACATCAAACAAAGATAACCACAACGACAAAGAATGATAATGACAAAGAATGATAATGACAAACAATGATGATGACAAAGAATGATAATGGCAAACAATGATAATGACAAACAATTATGATGACAAACAATGATAATGACAAACAATTATGATGACAAACAATGATAATGACAAACAATAATAATGACAAACAATGACAAAGTCAAAAATCAAGTCAAATATATATGAGGCCGTTTCTTCGTCTGTTCAGTCTCTTTCTTCGTCTGAACGCATGAAGGCAAAAGTGGAAAAAATACATCTGTGAACTGCCTCATGGTACTGGGTACTGCCTCATGGTACTGGTTACTGCATCATGGTACTGGTTACTGCATCATGGTACTGGGTACTGCATCATGGTACTGGGTACTGCCTCATGGTACTGGGTACTGCCTCATGGTACTGGGTACTGCATCATGGTACTGGGTACTGCCTCATGGTACTGGGTACTGCATAATGGTACTGGGTACTGCCTCATGGTACTGGGTACTGCATCATGGTACTGGGTACTGCATCATGGTACTGGGTACTGCCTCATGGTACTGGGTACTGCATCATGGTACTGGTTACTGCATCATGGTACTGGGTACTGCCTCATGGCACTGGGTACTGCCTCATGGTACTGGTTACTGCATCATGGTACTGGTTACTGCATCATGGTACTGGGTACTGCATCATGGTACTGGGTACTGCCTCATGGTACTGGGTACTGCCTCATGGTACTGGGTACTGCATCATGGTACTGGGTACTGCCTCATGGTACTGGGTACTGCCTCATGGTACTGGGTACTGCATCATGGTACTGGGTACTGCATCATGGTACTGGGTACTGCATCATGGTACTGGGTACTGCATCATGGTACTGGTTACTGCATCATGGTACTGGGTACTGCCTCATGGTACTGGGTACTGCCTCATGGTACTGGGTACTGCATCATGGTACTGGGTACTGCATCATGGTACTGGGTACTGCATAATGGTATTAGGTACTACAGTACATTCACAGCAGCTGCCACAGAGCAGCATGTGTTCGCAGGATCACAGTGCTGGTGTGAGAGGCGCCAGGGAGTCGTCCAGCCCTCCTGGTATCAGTTTTATAACCCCGAAGTGACCACAAAGTACTGGCGTCCCTCCGGCTTGTTTGCAAGAGCCGCCGTCAGGAGATGGTTGGTGGGGCTTCGCCTCGCCCTACCCTTCGCCGTCTGCATTGTTTATTGTTGGCTTCCTTTACGACGCTGTATATCGCCCGTGTCCTTTTTATTAGCCTTCTGTCTGGTGGCGATTGTATAAGCGGTGTGTGTGTGTGTGTGTGTGTGTGTGTGTGTGTGTGTGTGTCCCGTCAGGGTCGTGAAGGTGATACGCCTCATTATCAAAACCTGAGGAGACAGATAAATGGATGTGCATTCGAAGATTTTCTTTTTCTCAAAAAAAACGGTACCAAGGGAAATTTTCATTCACATGATAATGAATGATACATCGAGACTGATTCACATGATAATGAATGATACGTCGAGACTGATTCACATGATAATGAATGATACATCGAGACTGATTCTCAGTTCGGATCGGTTCGTGATGATAAGCCACCGTCTTGTTTCCTATCAATTCTTTAATACTTTTTTCATTATCTTTTACTCATTTATTCTTTAAAGTGGTGTCAAGACATAAATCATTAAATTACAAACGCCAAGACAATATCAAATATAAAGAACGAATGAAAAAAAAAAAATGCCTACATAATTCGAAATCAAAAACTGTTTACTAATTACTTAGCATTCTGACCCCTCAACAACAAATATTCAAATCACTTCTGAATGACGCTGCAGTTAAAGAGGTAATTGATGATAAGGAGTTTATAAAAGGAACATCCGAGATAACAGGATAGATAAGCAGGATTAGCTGTCGGCTTTACAGATTGTTTCCTGGAAACCAATGAGTGTAGTTGTCCAGTATTTCCTGTGATTGTACCAACCAATATAAGCTGCAAAATTTAGTCTTTTTTTTTTCCAGTCTCTCACTTTTTCTCTTCTTATGGTGCGGTCGCCGACTTCATGTTATGATAACGGTAAAAGAAGCTGGCAAGGAGACGACTATAACGCAATAAGGAATATAATGGAGTGCAAACAGCAACAGATGACCAAGGACTTTCGAATTTCTTATAGCAAAAGACGTCACAAACACACTGTGTGGACACACCAAAGAAACAAATACTAAGGGTAAAAGTCAGAATAATCTTGTCTAAAACAAATGCTTTTCTAAAATACGTGAATTAGGGTCGTTCTACTGTAACACACCAACGTGTAAAAGTCTGCACTCATCGATTTCTAAATTAATTTCCCGCTTGTGGGGCCCACTCTACCGATTTAACTATCTCAGCTTGCAGCTATGGACGTTCAAATTTCTGTAGCAGAATTCTTTGCCAGCTCAGCGAAGTCTTTAAATTTTAATATTTTACAGCACAGCCCTTTATCACTGTTGCTGATAAGTATAAGAGAGAGAAAAAAAAAAAAAAACAACGGTCCGAGGACTTATCCCTGCGGCACACCACTTGCTACGCCTGACCATTCTGAGACTGGACTGTTCATCACCACTTTCCATTTACGGTCAGTCAACCACATTTCTACACGGTACAATACAACACCATCAGGACCCTGTGATTCAACCTCTGATACTTATCTATGACGTGGGAAATTAACAAATCTCTTTTTGGAAACCTGAATAAATGGCATTCACCGCTAATTGTTGATAATAGAATAAGAGGAAATATGAGGTAATCTACCGTCGAAGAGAAAATATATCGAACAGCTTTGCTTATCAAGTTAAGTACTCAATAAAATACTTAAAAAAAAAAAAGATCTATGGCAGATGGTCTTTTGCTTCAAGTAGACTGCAAAAGTGGTTGAGATCTGAGCTGTTCACCATATATACCATGAACAATCAAAACAGATCTCAAAGAGAAAAGTAGCAATGGTAAGTGTTATTCGTCCAGTTGAGGTAAAAAACAACAATACCTTATATTGCCAATCGTGAGCATACTTCATTAAATTCCTTACGACGCCTCTTCACTCGAACAAGCGGTCGACGAACATATTTTCATAAGACTGGTCCACTTTCCAAACCAGTACCTTTGTTGGGTGCGCCAAAACTAATGAATCTATAAACATAGGGTGATAAAACACAGTTCACGTTAGCTATCGTAATGGTGGTAGTAGTGAAAGCAGATGTGATAACTTGCTACAGATGAGACAATGGAACCTTGACAATCACAAATGAAATGAGTCTGATCTAAGCCCAGACTAAGATGAACAGGTTGGCTAACTCTGATCACTTCGTGCAGGAGTGAACTTCTGCTCGCGGAAACTTGTCCTCGCCACATGTCTTTTCCCTTCTCTTCGTCAACTAACTGTGGCTTAATCAAATCACCTACGACACGACCTCCAGAGAACTAATGGAAGTCTAATAAAAGAAACTAATGATAATAATCACATCTCCTTTTTACCACTTCCCCTCGTCATCCACCGTGTAAATAATACGTCATTTACAATGAGGCTTTTCACGAAATACAGTAGAAGCCTAATAGAAGAAGTTAATGATACTTTCTCCTCCCCCTCCCCTGCTGTTGAATCGTTCCGTCACTGTACCGACGACAGTGACGTAGCATTATAGCATCCGGGAAGTATCTTTGTTCGTCCTCCTGTTGGCCAACTCTGTTTTTTCACCTGTCATTGTGGTACGTTGGCTAAGGGTCGGCACGCACTGACCCTCACTCGCACTGGTCTGAGTAAACGCAACGGCTGAAGGAGATTTCGAGTGCATTATCATCTGTCCTGTAATTACCCCCTTTTTTTTTTCTTAAATCCTTCCGTGTGCTGAGAAAGCTCTATACTCGTGGGATCACTATTTACCTTTCTTTACCTATAATGAGATTTAGCCTAATTAGGCAGGGCTACCGCGTAATGGTCGTTACGGGTAGATTTACAGAAAAGAAATGAGACGTGTGTGGGGGTAAATTCTCTAACGGTGATGAGGTGAATGATTTTTAAGTGATATTCTACTGAGCACTGACTGTGTATACATCTCGTTAAGATCATACAATATCACGTATGCTCACGTATGGGCTTTGATTCATCTGTGACTATGAATGTCAGCGTCTAAGGAGCATCGCCGTCAAACATCTTGAAACTCCTTCTGATGGAACGCGGCTGCTAAACATCGTTCTCAACATCGATACGACGAAGTTTTAACTAACGTAGGATAGATACCACTTGAGAGAGAGAGAGAGAGAGAGAGAGAGAGAGAGAGAGAGAGAGAGAGAGAGAGAGAGAGAGAGAGAGAGACATTAGGGCAGGTCTGTGTGTGTGTGTGTGGGTGTGTGTGTGTGTGTAAGAGGAGGATGAATGGGCCCAGGAGAAGGCACGGCACGCTTTTTATGTCCACTCCATCTCTACAGCGGCCAGTACAAAGGATGCCCGTAACCCCTTCTGCTGTGGCTCAGAGGACCGGGTCAATATTGGTGTGGAGGGGGGGCGGGGAGGTTACAGACAATGGTCACCATATCCACTGGTCAGACGAATGTTCTTTGAATTAATGGATTTTCTTTTATTTTCTTATCATCATCATCATCATCATTTGTTTATGTTTGAAATAGGAGTCAAACATGTAATTCGGAATGGAAACGATATATATATATATCTTTTTTTTTTTTTTTTTTTTTTATACTTTGTCGCTGTCTCCCGCGTTTGCGAGGTT